>NC_059226.1:23628301-23660720 GCF_020615455.1 Coregonus clupeaformis | reverse complement strand
ATCTTTAAAAAGTCCAATCTTAATTGGAATATACATCAATTAGATTTTGTTCATGAGAACTTCTAGGGGTGCCAGTCATTTTGACACGCATATTTTTGAATAAAATAATTATTTCTTTATGATTTTTTTTCTTTGAACAATTTTAACTCAATTAAAGATTAGATTCATATGATATTTTCAGTGTAAGATCAAGCTGACAAACAACCATTACATTTTTCCACCAGCCTTTTTTGTTCATATTTACCTAGGGTGCCAATAATTCAGGAGGGCACTGTATATGTGTAGGCGTATAGGACTATCCCTAAAGTCAGTGTTTCCCAACTCCAATCCTCCAGTATCCCCAACAGTACACATTTTTGTCGTAGCCTCGGACAAACTCACCTGATTCAACTAATTGAGTGCTTGATGATTAGTTGACAAGTTGGATCAGGTGTGCTTGTCCGAGGCTACAACAAAATGTGTACTGTTGGGGATACTGGAGGACTGGAGTTGGGAAACACTGCCTTAAGTCAACTGTAGGATTAATCAGCTAAGCCAAGGTGTGCTCTAACAGGGTGTGTTCGTTTCCGCCCTGACTCCCTCATAAAGTGTGCCCCTGGGAAGAGCTATGTGCCCGTGCCCTCTTCCAACCTCTTCCCCCCCTCCCTCCATCCATATTTGTCTGCTTGTGGTTCCACTCTCTCTTTCTCTCTGCATGTCTCTCCATTTTTAATTGTTCAACACTTCTCTCGCTCTTTCTCATGGTCAGACTTACTTATTCCCTCTCATTCTCTTCGTTCATGCTCCTTTCTCCTTCTCTACTCTGCTCTCTCTCTTTCTACTCTCTCTGTGTGCATGTTAGTGTAGTTGTCCTTATTTGGCTCCTCAGTGAGTGGGAGTGCACCAATGTGTGTTTGTGTGTCTGTGTGTTTGTAGTGCCTCCGTGTGTGTTTCCTCCTGACTGTGACTCATCGCTTGGCTGACTCATGCGCCGCTAACAAAAACACACAGTCCCCATGGCTACGGAGACTCACGCCTTCTCTCCCCCCTTCTCTCCCCCCCTTCTCTCCCGTGTGTTTCCGTGGCTCGGCTCCGGTTTCTCCTCTTGGGCACAGCTGCCATACTGGCACTACTGGGGCCCTACTCCAACCTGGGCAGGAGAGGAAGGGAGGGCTGGATGGAGGAATGAGAAAGAGGGGGAGAGAGAGAGAAAAATAAAGAGAGAGAGGCAAAGAGAAAGCAAGACAGGGAGAGAGAGATGTTCTTGAAGAGAGAAAGAGAGAGAGCGAGGAGTGAGTGCACAATAGAGGCAGAGAGAAAGAGAGGGAGCGAGACAGAGAGAAAGAAAAAGACAGACACGTAGGGAAAGAGAGAGCATCACCCATCAAAACCCATCAACAATGAGAGTTTAAACATGCCTGCATAGACAGGGACAGACTGAATAGAAGAGAGGCTGAACATGCCTGCACAGACAGACTGAATAGAAATGATCACCTGCGGATCCTTTATCCGTTTTTACTGCTCTGATAAATTGCTGCTTGCTTTGAACTTGTCCATCCTTTGATGTTGCCTGGCTTCACATTAGAATGTAGCCAGTCTCCACCAGCGCCTCTGGGGGGTTATAATGTAACGTGTGGCATCGCATTACCACTAAGACCAGGTATGGCACTGGATGTACCGGCTCCACACACACACAAACACACACACACACACACAAACACACACAGCCTAGTTTGCTCTGTTGCCGTTGCTCCACCTAGCTAACTGAATGTGTATTGTTGTCTTTCTGAGTGTTACTGTACAGTTGTTACTGTACAGTTGTTAGTGTACAGTTGTTAGTTTACAGTTGTTTGTGTACAGTTGTCAGTTTACAGTTGTTAATTTACAGTTGTTAATTTACAGCTGTTAGTTTACAGCTGTTAGTTTACAGTTGTTAGTTTACAGTTGTTAGTTTACAGCTGGGGTAAATGTAAATGTAGATAAGCCTAACTGTATGTGGCCAGAAATGTATTTTTAGTTGTTTCTGGTGGTTTCAATGTCCGTAGCTCTGTTAGTTCTGCTGATATAGGGTTGTAGACTATTTTGAAAATACTGCCTATTTCTTGAGGTTATGTTGACTTTGTCAATCCTAATATTTTAGTAATCTCTTAGACACAGCCTATGTCTTGTCTATTTGTTAACATGACTGTGGAAAGACCTCACCACCTCCACATCGATTCCAGACACAGCCTCAACAATGACACAACAGGTATGCGTACATGTCATCACTGTGCTCCCACAACAGGGCCGTATTCACTAGGCACCAAACTGAGGGAAAGCAGGTAGCCTAGCTGTTAAGAGCGCTGGGCAATTAACCGAAAAGTCGCTAGTTCGAATCCCGAGCCGATTAGGTGGTGCCCTTGAGCAAGGCACTTAACCCTCATTGCTTCTGTAAGTTGCTCTGGATAAGAGTGTCTGTTAAATGACAAAAACAAGGAAAACGGGGAAAGACATGTTCAATTAGAAATGTTCCTTTTTGTTTTCGGTTGCAAAACATTTTGCTACTGTGTGCCCTAATGAATATGACCCATGTAACCATGTTATCACTGTGTTCTCACTGTCTGACCGTTAACTTGACCTGTCGCTGACCTATGACCTATGCATGACTGGCTTTCTGGGAAAGCATAGGAGGACACACAGACGCTAGGCACCAGTCAGCCAGAGTCTCTGCTGAGTCTAGTACAAACAGGCTGGGAAGCTCTGAATGCCAGACTGCTGAAGCACAGTAGTAGACAATAAAGGACACACACATTCTATAATGAGAGTCTTTCACACTTGACTGAACACACGCACATGCTCTCTCTCTCTCTCACACACACACACAGACAGACAGACAGACACAAACGTACACACGCACACACACACACACACACACACACACACACTCAAACTCCTCCAAAACACACACTCTGGACCTCTAATGGGGCTGACCTCTAACGGGGCCTCTAACGGGGCTGAGGACTCACGGCAGCTGGAGGCACAAGAGAATTCTGGAAACAGAGTGAAACTGTAGGCCAACACTCACATAATCCTTAGGGATGGAGGGGGACAGAGAGAGAGAGAGAGATAACAAGAAGGAGGACTGGGACAATGGCGAGGGAGGGAGAGAGAGAGGGGAAGACAGAGAGAGAGAGAGAGAGAAGAGGAGGAGTTACTCTGAGAACTCCTGGATCACAGCTGTGGGAAGATTAGCTCAGTATCAGAGACAACAGACTTAGAGAAGAAGGGATGACACTGAGATTATGTCATATATTCCAGAACGAGATTGTCACACTTTATTGAAAAAATACAACCTGCCGTATATATAACATTGGGCGGCAGGTAGCCTAGCGGTTAAGAGCATTGGGCCAGTAACCTAAAGGTTGCTTGTTTTTGAATCCCCGAACCAACTAGGTGAAAAATCTGTCACTGTGCTCTTGAGCAAGGCACTTAACCACTAATTGCTCCTGTAAGTCGCTTTGGATAAGAGCGTCTGCTAAAATGTAAATATACATCGGTCATATACTATTCTGCTCAGGGTTTAACGGCTAGCATATCATATGGAGCAATAATAAAAACGCTAATGCAAACACATTGGTGCTAGATCGCAAATAAAAACCTGGAAACCAGAGAAATAAAAACAATGTTTTTTCGGTACTATTATGAGTAATAGTAATGACAATATGCGTATTAACTAAAAATACATTGTGCAATATATGAAAACAGATCAGACATTTCTCTCCGTCCTAAGTGTGGGGTGTCGGCGCCGCATAGCACAGCTGACCCTGGCCTGTACCTCAGACCTAGCCCAACCAGGGACCCGCATTTCAGATCCTACCACAATATGAACCTCCAGGGGGGACCTGGGCTCGCATTCAGAAAGCATCTCAGAGGAGGAGTGCTGAACTAGTATCAGGTCCCTCCTGTCCATATAATCTTATTCATTATGATCTAAAAGGCAAAACTGATCCTAGATCAGCACTATACGGACCCTGGGTGGATAGTAACAATGGATGACACACAGACAACTTTCCCTTCTATCTCCCTTCACGCCCTGTATGAGATGGAACAGTGGTTTGGTCTGGGGGGTGTTCTCTTTGTGTAGATCCTACTAAAATATGAACGAGCAGGGGGGACCTGAGATTACTATCCGTAACAGTTGATGGCACACACACAGTAAGACAAACTTGACCTTCACCCCCCTATGAGGTGTTACAGTGGTTTTGTCTGGGGTGTGTCTGTGTCTGTGTGTAGGACAGCTGTCCCCATGCTATCCTATGCTAGGACTAATCTCCTGTAAGTCCTGTGGCTCCCCCGGTCTCATTCATTAGAGCATCTCTGAGTCTGACCTCCAGGCTAGGCCTCTCCCACACCCCCCACTGCCCCACCACCACAGCCCCCACTGGGCAGTTCCACTGATCAGAGCCCCTAGCGCCATAGCCCCATAGCTCAGAGTAGCCTGGTCCGAGATCGGTTTGTGCTGTCTCACCAACTCCTATGGCTATTGTTGTGTGATGCCTCTTGACAATGACCATAGGAGTTGGCAAGACAGCACAAACAGATCTGTGACCAGGCTATACTCAGATACCATAGCTCCTGATACCACAGCCAATCCACAATCCACAGCATTCAGGCATTTTGTACAAAAGAACTCTCTGTCCATCCCTTCTGAAGTGAAACAGAAAGACAGCCCAGTCTGGAGTAGCTGATACAACCACTATGTCAGTCTGTCATCACTCCACCACAACATGACCATAACATTACCATAACATCACATCAACACTGAATGTTGTAAGCTTTCTTTGATACTCTGGGCTCACTTTCAATCCCTTACAATATCCATCTTGGTATTTCATACATTATTTGTATATATACTTTTGCATATAAAGGTGTTAGGCTCATAGATGGAGATGTTCATAACAAGTAATAAAGCATTATAGATGCTCATAACAAGTAATAAAGCATTATAGATGCTCATAACAAGTAATATAGCATTGTAGATGCTCATAACAAGTAATAAAGCATTATGTTTGTTCATAACAAGTAATAAAGCATTATAGATGCTCATAACTAGCAATAAAGCATTATACCTGCAGGCTTTACGTAAATGTTACAAGGTGTTACATAGATCTCATACATCTTTACAGTGGTCATATCATCCCCAGACTATCTTCTCCTTCTATGGTACTTTGCTGTCCCAATCCTCATATATCTCTGAGCAGTGTAGTGGCATCATGTTGCTGCACGTCTTATTAGCACCCCCTGGTGTACTAGACAGGCAGTGTAAAAACTTCACGCTTGATCTATTCACTCTTTAAACTGGTGCCAGTCTAAGGTACGCCCTCTATTTATCAACACCTTCAGGCTGATTGTAACAATACCCAGTTTGTCCATGTGGTTCTTTACATTAGTGGTCATTCTCTTTCTTCCTTTACTTTGACTGATGATCAAAGTAACACTATTGGGGACATAGAAATACAATGACTTGATTGAGGAATTTCCGTTCTAGTAATTCTATTTCTATGTCGGGGACATTGGGATATGAAATAGTGGAGAGGATGTCATTGATGTTATAAAGATAAGGGTCCCTTAAATAGACTAACACCGCTTTGGAATGAGTGAAGCAGGGCTCTAGGCTAGATAATCATAGTGGGCGTATGTGTGTGTGTGCATGTATGCATGCGTTTAGTCAACGTATCTTAAATGCTTTCATATTGAGAGGGAGGGAGGGAGTAAGGCTTTTGATTGTCTATGCATTGTTAACACCATCTATGAATACCAGTTCATATCCAACATAGGGAGCAAAGTGGAAATGTTATGACATTATGAGAAAACAGATGCAAAGATCCAAATACAAAACTAAACTGAACAGAGATGATACAGAAGCAATGTTATTCAGCCTCTAGTTTGTGCTTTTCCTGGTGAGCGAATGCTTGAAGTCTGAGGTGCATCGATCACACACTCAAATCACAGGAGGATCATGGGAGGAAGAGTTTTATCCATCTTTGGGTGTCCTTTCCTTCTCTTACAGGGTCAAAACAAACCCCAATGTTCAAGATCAGGTCACAGTGTTCACAAACATCTCACATAGTCAGTCTTCCCCATACTCCATATAGGTGGTGTTCTATACTTTCTAAATACAAAAATAAGTGCCACCTCTCTCCAGAGCAGATGAGGGGATGGAGGGATGAGAGGAAGGAGGGATGAGGGGATGGAGGGATGAGGGGAAGGAGGGATGAGGGGAAAGAGGGATGAGGGGAAGGAGGGATGAGGGGAAGGAGGGATGAGGGGATGGAGGGATGAGGGGAAGGAGGGATGAGGGGAAAGAGGGATGAGGGGAAGGAGGGATGAGGGGAAGGAGGGATGAGGGGATGGAGGGATGAGGGGAAGGAGGGTTGAGGGGAAGGAGGGATGAGGGGATGGAGGGATGAGGGGAATAAGGGATGAGGGGAAGGAGGGATGAGGGGAAGAGGGATGAGGGGAAGAGGGATGAGGGGAAGGAGGGATGAGGGGAAGGAGGGATGAGGGGAAGGAGGGATGAGGGGAAGGAGGGATGAGGGGAAGGAGGGATGAGGGGAAGGAGGGATGAGGGGATGGAGGGATGAGGGGAAAGAGGGATGAGGGGAAGGAGGGATGAGGGGAAGGAGGGATGAGGGGATGGAGGGATGAGGGGAAGGAGGGTTGAGGGGAAGGAGGGATGAGGGGATGGAGGGATGAGGGGAATAAGGGATGAGGGGAAGGAGGGATGAGGGGAAGGAGGGATGAGGGGAAGAGGGATGAGGGGAAGGAGGGATGAGGGGAAGAGGGATGAGGGGATGGAGGGATGAGGGGAAGGAGGGATGAGGGGATGGAGGGATGAGGGGAAGGAGGGATGAGGGGATGAGAGATGAGGGGAAGGAGGGATGAGGGGAAGACGGATGAGGGGAAGGAGGGATGAGGGGAAGGAGGGAAGTGGGGAAGGAGGGATGAGGGGAAAGAGGGATGAGTGGAAGAAGGATGAGGGGTAAGAGGAATGTGGGGAAGAAGGGATGAGGGGAAGAAGGATGAGGGGAAGGATGGATGATGACAGGAGGATTCAGATGAAGCTGGTAATCTTGAGTCTCTTATAGCCTTATTCCAGTCCAGCAGTTTATGTGGAGACAAGCTCTCTCTGGGGTGGGATGGGGGGTATAGGGAAGGGGTGGAAGAAGGGAGGATTGAAGGAGGGGTAAAGGACGAGATAGGAATGATAGGTCTCATGATCTATGTCCATCGTTCCATCCAGTCCATTTGGATGAGGGGTGAAAGGCAGGGGTGAGTGGGTGTTGGATTGCCAACATTCATAGAACAACATTCTATCTGCATATTCTCTTTTGTTGGATTGGGTGGTAGTGGTGGTAGGATACTGGGTAGGGATGTTGAACGTATGTTTCAGAAATGTCTGAAAATTGACAGTCTTTCTGTTTCTCTCATTAGGTGGCAGAAAAGTTCAGAAGTTGCTGAAGAGCTGGTGTTTTTTGTCCCAGTCCATCTGAGGGGCTCTCTTCTTGGCTCTCTTGGCGTGGGCCTTCTCTTTGGCCTCGGCCGCCGTGGGACTCAGGAGCAGGCCGATCTCAGCAAACGGGTCCATCAGACGGCCCACCTCGTCCTCTCCCAGCTAGATAGTGAGACAGAGACAGACAGACAGACAGACAGACAGACAGACAGGCAGGCAGGCAGGCAGACAGACAGACAAACAGGCAGGCAGGCAGGCAGGCAGGCAGGCAGGCAGGCAGGCAGGCAGGCAGGCAGAGAGACACAGACAGACAGACAGAGAGCGAGACAGAGATTAATATCGGAGATTACTGGGTATTTATAGTGTGGATTGACACACACGAGCACACACACACACGTCTCACCTGCAGGCTGTTATCTGGACTGTTCAGGTCAGAGTGGTGTGACTGGATGGAGCGGGAGGTGAAGCTGCCGTTGATCTGAGAACTGGGGGAGCCGTTGGATATGGACGGACCATCATAGTCTGGGAAAGAAGGGTCAGAATTACGCTCTAGGTGCAGATCTAGGATCAGCTTCTCTACCCTTTCCTTCCTCCAATCCTAACCTTAATCATTAGTGGGGGAAATGCAAAACTGACCCACCCTATGGGCAACTTCACCCTACACCCAGAATTGCAGGCTCTGAGATTTCGAGGTAAGTAATCTGATACAGGCTTTTATGAACTACACTGTAACATTTCACTATAGATTAAGATCATCAACACCATTATTGCCTTCTCAATATGTAACTGTGGCCCCGTGTAGCTCAGTTGGTAGAGCATGGCATTTGCAACGCCAGGGTTGTGGGTTTGTTTCCCACGGGGGGCCAGTATGAAACAATTTATGCACTCACTAACTGTAAGTCGCTCTGGATAAGAGCGTCTGCTAAATGACTAAACTGTAAAATGTAGATGTACAAAGAGACTTGTACTGAGCTGTACTGTGGTTTACAGTGGGGAAAAAAAGTATTTAGTCAGCCACCAATTGTGCAAGTTCTCCCACTTAAAAAGATGAGAGAGGCCTGTAATTTTCATCATAGGTACACGTCAACTATGACAGACAAATTGAGAAAAGAAATCCAGAAAATCACATTGTAGGATTTTTTATGAATTTATTTGCAAATTATGGTGGAAAATAAGTATTTGGTCACCTACAAACAAGCAAGATTTCTGTCTCTCACAGACTTGTAACTTCTTCTTTAAGAGGCTCCTCTGTCCTCCACTCATTACCTGTATTAATGGCACCTGTTTGAACTTGTTATCAGTATAAAAGACACCTGTCCACAACCTCAAACAGTCAAACTGCAAACTCCACTATGGCCAAGACCAAAGAGCTGTCAAAGGACACCAGAAACAAAATTGTAGACCTGCACCAGGCTGGGAAGACTGAATCTGCAATAGGTAAGCAGCTTGGTTTGAAGAAATCAACTGTAGGAGCAATTATTAGGAAATGGAAGACATACAAGACCACTGATAATCTCCCTCGATCTGGGGCGCCACGCAAGATCTCACCCCGTGGGGTCAAAATGATCACAAGAACGGTGAGCAAAAATCCCAGAACCACACGGGGGACCTAGTGAATGACCTGCAGAGAGCTGGGACCAAAGTAACAAAGCCTACCATCAGTAACACACTACGCCGCCAGGGACTCAAATCCTGCAGTGCAAGACGTGTCCCCCTGCTTAAGCCAGTACATGTCCAGGCCCATCTGAAGTTTGCTAGAGTGCATTTGGATGATCCAGAAGAGGATTGGGAGAATGTCATATGGTCAGATGAAACCAAAATAGAACTTTTTGGTAAAAACTCAACTCGTCGTGTTTGGAGGACAAAGAATGCTGAGTTGCATCCAAAGAACACCATACCTACTGTGAAGCATGGGGGTGGAAACATCATGCTTTGGGGTTGTTTTTCTGCAAAGGGACCAGGACGACTGATCCGTGTAAAGGAAAGAATGAATGGGGCCATGTATCGTGAGATTTTGAGTGAAAACCTCCTTCCATCAGCAAGGGCATTGAAGATGAAACGTGGCTGGGTCTTTCAGCATGACAATGATCCCAAACACACCGGGCAACGAAGGAGTGGCTTCGTAAGAAGCATTTCAAGGTCCTGGAGTGGCCTAGCCAGTCTCCAGATCTCAACCCCATAGAAAATCTTTGGAGGGGAGTTGAAAGTCCGTGTTGCCCAGCGACAGCCCCCAAAACATCACTGCTCTAGAGGAGATCTGCATGGAGGAATGGGCCAAAATACCAGCAACAGTGTGTGAAAACCTTGTGAAGACTTACAGAAAACGTTTGACCTGTGTCATTGCCAACAAAGGGTATATAACAAAGTATTGAGAAACTTTTGTTATTGACCAAATACTTATTTTCCACCATAATTTGCAAATAAATTCATTAAAAATCCTACAATGTGATTTTCTGTATTTTCTTTTCTCATTTTGTCTGTCATAGTTGACGTGTACCTATGATGAAAATTACAGGCCTCTCTCATCTTTTTAAGTGGGAGAACTTGCACAATTGGTGGCTGACTAAATACTTTTTTTCCCCACTGTATAAGAGTACACTTTAAATAAAGATTCTGTTTTACAGGTATACATTGGTGTAGGCCTACCTTTGACGTGGCTGGCCAATGGGGTGACGCCCATCTTCTTAAAGTGATGGTCTGTGTCAGGGTCCACCACCAGAAGCCTGGTCTCATCTCCTCCTCTCTTTATGAAGGCCACGACCTCCGCATGACGCATGCCCTCCACGTTCACCCCATTCACCTGAAAGGAGAGAAGGGAGAGAGCAGGGAAGAAAGGGTGTTATGGGTGATGTTAGATGTCTCCATCTATACTGTTTTCTGTGATCTGGCCTCGTCATTGTCTCAATGTTTCAATGCCCGAAAGATGTTCAAGGCTGTCTGATTGTGAATATGAATACAGATGGAACCCTGTTCACAATGCATATAGATCCTGGTGCTGGTTTAGACAGGAACAACTAAGTATCCAAAACAAGTTTTTAAAAAGCACACTAGTGATGTTGGTTGGTCGGTCATCTGTCATTACTGGTGTGCAGACTGTACACTGGTTGACTTACAGTTGATTTCTGATACGTCCACATTGGACCAGTGCAGCAGTTCACACAGGTCTCAATCTAACAACATTCTCTTTACCTGATCCAGCGTTTATAGAGAACATATTCACAACTGTCCAAAACTATGGTATAGCCTAAACTAAAGCACTTATTAAGATAAGAATCAACTGAATATGCAAACAGTTACTTGATCCAACCAGTAGAGGGTGCTATGCACCAAAACAATCATTTTCCACGGGACTCAATGAAGAGTGAGAACAAAACCTGTGAGGTATCAGACACATTTTTGCATGAGGGTGCATAGAGAGAGAGAGAGCCTATTCTTCATTATTTCCTCAATGACCTACAAGCCGAACAGAATATATTTTACATTCCATACCACATTACAACAAGGATGGAACGAGCATGTAAGCTAATGGGCTCTAACAGTAGAATGTTATTTATTTGTTTCCCTTTCAAACACTTTTTTCTCTCTCTTTGGTCATAGTAATCCCTCTTTCATTGGTTCGGCACCTTGTGAATTCAGCTCGAAAAGAGTGAGGGGTGAGTGTGTGAGGGAGAGAAAGAGAGGGGAGTGATAGTGTAAGAAAGGTGAGAAGAAGCCCTCACACCCCAGTCACTAACATGTCAGCAAGTTTTTGTTGGAGTTTCTCACTGTGACTTTCCACAGACTCCTATATATCCCATTAACTTTATTCAGCTAGTACTGTAGCTTTGCACGGTGCTGCCTGCCTTAACGCTGGTACACCATCAAATATTGATGCCTAGCTTCTGCTGAACCAATAGTGTGGGTTTCAGGTATCAGTGTCCTGAGGGGGATATTGTTTTAAAATTCACTAACGCTGTTGCTTATGAAGTGAGGGCAGTAGGAGGTGGTTGTGAAACAGACTGGTCTAATACACTGTAACAGCACGGCTAGATATCAGACTAGTTTAATACACTGTAACAGCACGGCTAGATATCAGACTGGTCTAATACACTGTAACAGCACTGCTAGATATCAGACTGGTCTAAACACTGTAACAGCACGGCTAGATATCAGACTGGTCTAATACACTGTAACAGCACGGCTAGATATCAGACTGGTCTAATACACTGTAACAACACGGCTAGATATCAGACTGGTCTAATACACTGTAAAAACACGGCTAGATATCAGACTGGTCTAATACACTGTAACAACACGGCTAGATATCAGACTGGTCTAATACACTGTAACAACACGGCTAGATATCAGACTGGTCTAATACACTGTAACAACACGGCTAGATATCAGACTGGTCTAATACACTGTAACAACACGGCTAGATATCAGACTGGTCTAATACACTGTAACAGCACGGCTAAATATCAGACTGGTCTAATACACTGTAACAACACGGCTAGATATCAGACTGGTCTAATACACTGTAACAACACGGCTAGATATCAGACTGGTCTAATACACGGTAACAGCACGGCTAGATATCAGACTGGTCTAATACACTGTAACAGCACGGCTAGATATCAGACTGGTCTAATACACTGTAACAGCACGGCTAGATATCAGACTGGTCTAATACACTGTAACAGCACGGCTAGATATCAGACTGGTCTAATACACTGTAACAGCACGGCTAGATATCAGACTGGTCTAATACACTGTAACAACACGGCTAGATATCAGACTGGTCTAATACACTGTAACAACACGGCTAGATATCAGACTGGTCTAATACACTGTAACAGCACTGCTAGATATCAGACTGGTCTAATACACTGTAACAACACGGCTAGATATCAGACTGGTCTAATACACTGTAACAGCACGGCTAGATATCAGACTGGTCTAATACACTGTAACAGCACGGCTAGATATCAGACTGGTCTAATACACTGTAACAGCACGGCTAGATATCAGACTGGTCTAATACACTGTAACAGCACGGCTAAATATCAGACTGGTCTAATACACTGTAACAGCACGGCTAGATATCAGACTGGTCTAATACACTGTAACAGCACGGCTAAATATCAGACTGGTCTAATACACTGTAACAGCACGGCTAGATATCAGACTGGTCTAATACACTGTAACAGCACGGCTAGATATCAGACTGGTCTAATACACTGTAACAGCACGGCTAGATATCAGACTGGTCTAATACACTGTAACAACACGGCTAGATATCAGACTGGTCTAATACACTGTAACAACACGGCTAGATATCAGACTGGTCTAATACACTGTAACAACACGGCTAGATATCAGACTGGTCTAATACACTGTAACAACACGGCTAGATATCAGACTGGTCTAATACACTGTAACAGCACGGCTAGATATCAGACTGGTCTAATACACTGTAACAACACGGCTAGATATCAGACTGGTCTAATACACTGTAACAACACGGCTAGATATCAGACTGGTCTAATACACTGTAACAGCACGGCTAGATATCAGACTGGTCTAATACACTGTAACAGCACGGCTAGATATCAGACTGGTCTAATACACTGTAACAGCACGGCTAGATATCACACTGTAACAACACGGCTAGATATCAGACTGGTCTAATACACTGTAACAACACGGCTAGATATCAGACTGGTCTAATACACTGTAACAACACAGCTAGATATCAGACTGGTCTAATACACTGTAACAGCACGGCTAGATATCAGACTGGTCTAATACACTGTAACAGCACGGCTAGATATCAGACTGGTCTAATACACTGTAACAGCACGGCTAGATACCCGCCTATGCTCTCCTAACTAACTGTTACATAGGAAATGAGTAAGTGCCTGTTAAGGCTAGGGAGAGACTAGGAGAATGAGGGAAAGAGAGATAGAGAGAGAGAAAGGGAGGAAAGAATGTGTAAAACCAAGAGAAGTTGAGTGTGTGTGTATGAAATGGAGAGAGATAGAGAGAGAAAGGGGAGATGAATAAGTGTGTGAAACAGAGAGAACTTAAGTGTGTGTGTGTTTGTATGTGTGTGTGTGTGTGTTTGTGTTGTGTGTGAAAGAGAGAAAAACAGAGAGCGTGAAAGAAAGCGAGAGAGTGAGAGTTAAGCAGTGATAACAGTTACTGTGCTGACCCCTTCACTATCAGAAAAAAAATTCCATCTATTCTTTCTCTCCATCTCCCTCTCTCTCTCCCTCTATCTCTCTCTCTCTCTCTCTCTCTCCATTAGAGTAGGTGTCAGAACATAAGGCTCAGTGGAGTCGTCACACACTAATTGGTAGAGAATCCTGTCATCATACCAGCCCTAGTGTATGAGGAGGAACAAGTCCCCTTTGTGTTGGGCTAGGGGAGCAGGTGTTGTGTCATGTTTCATAGCAGCAGCAAGTCTTCACAATCCAACACAACAATACTGCCCACTCAAGCTAATTAATAGGGCCCTTGTTCATTAGGCAACTCCCACACAATAAAACAGTCACTGTAGTGCTAGTGGGCCAAACCTGTTTTTCATTGGAATATAGTGCTGTTTGAATGCTTTACAGAGCAGTCGTTTTCAAGGTACTATCATAATCGTCAGTGTTAGCTTAGATCATAGACCCTGGAATGTTTCCAATGGTTTACCTTTGATGTTGAGTGTATATATATGTATGTGTATGTGTGTGTGTATGTATGTGTGTGTGTGTGTGTGTGTGTGTGGAAGCGTCCACTACCCGGCTGTACTGTACTGTACCCAGGTGTCCTAGCCAAGGTGTCAGGGACAGTACACTGAGTTCCTGGCTTAATGGGGCAAAGACAGGTCAGGGTTCTGTTCATTAGGCACAAAAAATACAACTTGAACAGGGAGATGCTACCTGGTTTAGTCAAATAAGAAACAGTACATTTAGTTTCCTGTTGCAAAACATTTTGAAATGTTGCATGCCTGAATGAACACAACCCAGGAGATGAGGATGGTTGTTTTATCAGGAGATGAAGCCACACCTGGGAGGTGGAGAGAGCTGAATGGATGAACTGATGATTATCTAGAGAGAGAGAGAGAGAGGGCTGAATGGATGAACTGATGATTATCTAGAGAGAGAGAGAGAGAGGGCTGAATGGATGAACTGATTATTATCTAGAGAGAGAGAGAGAGAGGGCTGAATGGATGAACTGATGATATTCTAGAGAGAGAGAGAGAGAGGGCTGGATGGATGAACTGATGGAGTGTGAGAAGCTATGAAAGGAACGAGAGAAAGATGAGCGCGGGAGGAGAGTCTCGTCCTCGCCATCCTCATTGAAGCGAGAGCGAGGTCTGTCATGGGTCTTCACCTCGCTAACGAGCTGCTGACAGACGGACCAAGCAGTGCACCGTGCCACACGGTTGCTTGGTCAGAGACAACCTCCATTAGCCACAGAGAATAACACAAACATAATCAACCTTTAGTCAACCACTGAGCCCACACACCTGCCTGGGGTTACCTAGGCCAAACCCCAGGGGCTCTGCCTGCAGTTTCAGCAGGTACAGTGACCTAGCCACTTAGCACTAATCCAGCTATAACTAACAGACACAGCATTAAAACCAATGACTGAGTGAAACAGGGCTTCACTGACTACAGTTTACTGACACTGACTGTATAGGGGAAACTGCTCTAACTGCATAAGGTAAAAGTAGTCCTTAACCCTTAACCACAGATCTAGGATCAGATCAGCCTACCCCCGATCCTAACCTAAATGATTATAGGCAGTGGTGTAAAGTATACTACATGACCAAATGTATGTGGAAACCTGCTCATCGAACATCTCATTCCAAAATCATGGGCATTAATATGGAGTTGGTCCCCCCTTTGCTGCTATAACAGCCTCCACTCTTATGGGAAGGCTTTCCACTAGATGTTAGAACATTGCTGTGGGGACTTGCTTCCATTCAGCCACAAGAGCATTAGTGAGGTCGGGCACTGCTGTTGGGCGATTAGGCCTGGCTCGCAGTCGGTGCTCCAATTCATGCCGAAGGTGTTTGATGGGGTTGAGGTCAGGGCTCTGTACAGGCCAGTCAAGTTCTTCCACACTGATCTCGACAAACCATTTCTGTATGGACCTTGCTTTGTGCACCGGGGCATTGTCATGCTGAAACAGGAAAGGGCCTTCCCCAAACGGTTGCCACAAAGTTGGAAGCACAGAATCGTCTAGAATGTCATTGTATGCTGTAGCGTTAAGATTTCCCTTCACTGGAACTAAGGGGCCTAGCCCGAACCATGAAAAACAACACCAGACCATTATTCCTCCTCCACCAAACTTTACAGTTGGCACTATGCATTGGGGGTGTTACGGATACAGGCACACTAGTTAGACCTGAGCGGACCACCCACTGTATTTTTGTATGGTTAGCAGTAAGCTTAGCGGTTCTAGAGGCAGGCAAGATCAGTTTAGGGGTTTTTGACTTTATTGTTTCATTCCTTGGGTCCAGCTCAGCCCCTTTTCCCCCAAACCGTTTACCGTGTGTTTATAATAAACATTTTGTGTTTGACGGTGCATATGGTTGTCGGTGTATTTTGTTCTCACTGTTCCTTGTCAATATTCTAATTCGCATGAGTTATGTTACGGGTCTCTTTTCCATCCACCCTAGACTTTTAAAGCCACAGGGTTCATAACAGGGGGATAAGGTCATTCTACTGCCAATGTTTGTCTAGGGAGATTGGATGGCTGTGTACTCGATTTTATACACCTGTCAGCAATGGGTGTGGCTAAAATAGCCGAATCCACTAATTTGAAGAGGTGTCCACATACTTTTGTATATATAGTGTACTTAAGTACAAATACTTTAAAGTACTACTTAAGTAATTTTTGGGGGTATCTGTACTTTACTTTACTATTTATATTTTTGACAACTTTTTCCACTACATTCCTAAAGAAAATGATACTTCATACATTTACCCTGACACCCAAAAGTACTTGTTACATTTTGAATGCTTAGCAGGACAGGAAAATGGTCAAATTCACGTACTTATCAAGAGAACATCCCTGGTCATCCCTACTGCCTCTGATCTGGTGGACTCACTAAACACAAATGCTTTGTTCGTAAATTATGTCTGAGTGTTGGAGTGTGCCCCTGGCAATCCATAAAATAATAAAACAAGAAACTCGTGCCGACTGGTTTGCTTAATATAAGGAATGTGAAATGATTTATACTTTTACTTTTAGCATTTACATTTACTTTTGATACTTAAGTATATTTAAAGCCAAATACTTTTAGACTTTAACTCAAGTAGTATTTTACTGGGTGACTTTAACTTTTCCTTGAGTTACTCTCTATCAAGGTATCTTTAATTTTACTCAAGTATGACAATTGGGTACTTTTTCCACCACTGATTATAGGCACCCTGAATCAGTGGGTAGGGAATAACTTCACTTAGCGCTAATCTAAGCTAACACACACAGGGTTTCAATGACAATAGATGAACCACTCTGAGCTGAAACTGTACACCCAGACTGTGTTCATTAGAAATCCCTTTCACTTGGCCCTGTCAAAACACAGCTGATACTGTTGAGCCCCATTCATACAGGAAGAGAGAAGGCCAAGGCTTTTAACTGTGTTGTGTTCAGAAGAGGACACCAATACAGGTTCTTGATCTACAAAGACCTTTTTTAATATGATGTGGTGGAATGTCACAGATGGTTGCTGAATGCTGCTTTGCAGACATATTGTACGGAAGGTAATGCATAGACGTTGAATGAGAGTCTATTGTTATTGGTTGAAGAGCACAGTAGAGACAGACAGTACTGTATTGTCTGAAGTATTTGGTCTCTCTGAGTGCTTACAGTATCTAGGCAGTGGATGTGTGTATTCAGGTTCAGGGCAGGGTCTCTCTGTCTCTCTCCCTTGATGTGTGTATTCAGGTTCAGGGCAGGGTCTCTCTGTCTCTCTCCCTTGATGTGTGTATTCAGGTTCAGGGCAGGGTCTCTCTGTCTCTCTCCCTTGATGTGTGTATTCAGGTTCAGGCAGGGTCTCTCTGTCTCTCTCCCTTGATGTGTGTATTCAGGTTCAGGGCAGGGACTCTTTAGTATCTATATAAACATGATAAAGCCTATTTATGGACCTTAGAGGACATGGACAGGGAGTCACTTGGCCTGCTATTGTCATCTAACAGACACAGGAAGCTAGCTCCCATAGCTACAGTTCACTCTCACTGTTTCCTGTTGTTGGACAGACAGAGGGACATCAAAGCATTGAAGGTAACTTCTCCCTCTAGTGCCAGTGTGTGCAGCTGTCTGTGTTACTCATACTGTATGGGCAGGACTGGACTGGGATAGCCGTGTGTGTGTGCTTGCATGTGTGATTGTGTGTGTGTGTCTCTTTGACCCTGTTGGGGTCTACTGTATCCAACTGCTCTGCCTGTCATATTACACTTTGTTTAGTACTGTTTCCAGCCTTGTGTTTTCACCACAATGCTATGGTAACGTCATGGTAATGTCATGGTAATGCTACGAGCCAGGTTAGGCTTAGTTAAACTAAGCTAGATTCTGTTTGGCTCTGTGTGACTTTCATTTGACCCTGTGTTTTTGATGCAGTGTATATTATGTCCTGTCTGACCCTGTATTTGGCCCTGTCTGACCCTGTATTTGACCCTGTTTGACCCTGTATGGCCCTGTGTTGGCCCTATGTGGCCTTGTTAGTCCCTGATGTACTGCTCTGGGGTCAGGGCTCATGGGAATGTGTCTGGGGGTCTGGTTGAAAGGGTGTATGGTGAGCAGGATCAGTATGACTATGTTCCACATGTCTGTATCTGCTTCTCCTGTCTGTCTCCTTCTATCCCTCCATCCCTTCTTTCTCCCACACATTCAGGCCTCGTATGTTTCTCTCCTGTCTGTGTCCTGCCATCAGACTGATGAACAACCTCTCCCCACTATCAGCCTGACCTCTTTCATCTCAACTAAAACAGGTGAGAGATGAGGCCGGGGGTCCAGGCCGTGTTATAGCAGTGGTAACGTTACAGAGGGGTTAAACCAGGCACATGTGGCCCTGCACACGCATGACGGATGAGCATTGAGACCGCTGCCACACAAGGTCACACCTGTGTACACACATGGGCTCATACAGGCATGCACACATACACACTGATAAGCACAAACCCAAACATTCACAGGCATGCACACTGATAATCACAAACCCAAACATTCACAGGCATGCACACATAGGGGAGTAAGAGGCCTCTTGGGGTCTCACTCTGTATCCCTTATCTCAGACACATGTTCATTCACCCCACTCCCTCTCTCTCTGACATTTTCTATAAACCCCCTTAATTAGGGTGTCCCACCATCCCATCCCCGACCCCATTTCTCAAAGCCCACCTCATTAGGGTCTCATTAGGACCATTGTAAACGATCTGATTGGAGTCTGTCTCCTCTCTCACCACTTGTCTAAAGTTGACAAACCAAGCCTCTACTGTTCCGTAGTTCCCTGATTATTAAGACATCAGACTCCACCCCCCCCTCTCCCACCAATCCCCTGCACCTCTGTCCTCCTCCTGGACTAGCCCTTCCTCCCAACCTCCTCCTGGACTAGCCCTTCCTCCCAACCTCCTCCTGGACTAGCCCTTCCTCCCAACAAACCTATCCTCTTCACCTTCATGAAAAATAAACCCCTTCATGGAGCTCCACAGTCCCCCACCCGTTTTCTTCAGTCTCTAACCACTAGCCCTCTTTCGACACCCATCCCCCTCTCCCCTCCTCCACCCATCCTCCTCACCTCTCCCCTCCTCCACCCATCTCCCCTCTCCTCACCTCTCCCCTCCTCCACCCATCTCCCCCTCTCCTCACCTCTCCCCTCCTCCACCCATCCTCCTCACTCTCCCCTCCTCCACCCATCTCCCCTCTCCTCACCTCTCCCCTCCTCCACCCATCCTCCTCACCTCTCCCCTCCTCCACCCATCTCCCCTCTCCTCACCTCTCCCCTCCTCCACCCATCCTCCTCACCTCTCCCCTCCTCCACCCATCTCCCCTCTCCTCACCTCTCCCCTCCTCCACCCATCTCCCCTCTCCTCACCTCTCCCCTCCTCCACCCATCCTCGTCACCTCTCCCCTCCACCCATCTCCCCTCTCCTCACCCATCTCCCCTCCTCCACCCACCCCTCTCTCCTCACCTCTATGAGTCTGTCCTGTGGTCTGAGCCCAGCATGGTCGGCTGGAGACCCAGGGTCCAGGGAGCGGATGTACTGGCCCGGCCGGGACTTCTCACTGTGCAGGTTGAAGCCGTAGCCCGTCTCGGCCCGCTCCAGGTGGCACAGCCTGGGGAACAGCTCTGATGGGTCCACTGGTGGCCGCGCTGCCTGGGCATGGGCATTAACATGGGCCAGAGCCTCCTGTAGTGAACAGAGAGAAAGATACACAATGTAATCTACAGTCTAGTCATATACAGTACTGAGTACTCATAGAAGTCCTGTCAGATGTAAGTGCAGAAGGAAGAAGTTTGGATCCCTCCAATAGTCTTTATTGCTTGTTTGTGTTCTCAACCAACCAAACACCATTAATGTATTTTCCTAGAAGAAGTGTTTACTTTGTTGTCCATTATCACAGGGAAATGGAAATGTGTCTTCTGCTTTATCCCAACCCCTACCTATCTACTGTATATCCTGTTCAACTTGAGTCAGCGATGCAGCACAGATTGAAGATACACACATATTATGTACAACACCAGCACATGTACTAAGGCCATATGAGCAGAGAGGGAAATCCTCTGTGACGGATCATCATGATGTTATTCCAGTAAGATGATTGTCAAAGGAATAAAATAGTTATTACGCCACAGGAATGTTAATATGTAGGCCTGCATCTCCTTAACACTGCTAGCCTATCAATGGAAAAAACATTCAGCAGGTTCTCTATACACTCTAAAAATTAGGGATTCAACAAGGGTTCTTCTAAGATCCTCAAAGTTCTTTGAAGAACTTTAGGGTTCTTGGCACTGAAAAATGCCCCCAAAAGGTACTTCCAAGAACCCCATAGGAGGTGGGGTTCATCGAGGAACCTCCTTAGTTCTTGGGGGTTCTTCCAGCAACCTAACTGCCCAACTGATAAATGTGGATTTGAATTTGAGAAAGGCACTTAACTTAACATTTTTAAGATCTCCTCAATTTAAGGTAAGATTTCTCCCTTGTATGATCTAAATTGATATTGATTTATGATGATACCATCTATCTTTTCATAGTTGTGCAAATGGCTGTGTTGTTTGGCACTTTCTCCCTTTTAAAATTATTTATAAAACAGAAAATGGACACAATTCAATGGATGTCAATCAACAAAGAGGTAAGAATATGTTGAAGGCTAGCTGCATTGGGCTCAGATGACTGAACTGCCCACTTATTTGTGTGTGTCTGTGTCTGCAGGTATACTGACGAGGAGGCACACAAAGGTATGTACAATTGGTATTGGTTTGTCGCATAATGTTATGCAGATCACATGTAGGCTATCATCTAATTTGTATTAATGGTTTCTCTAAAACCTTCTAGGACTCGGTCACAGCAGCCATCTTCCTCCTCCCTGACCTCTTCAATGAAGATCCCAGAGGTCTCTACATTATGGACAAGGTATGTGTATTAAAACCGTTGTCAAAAGTGAACCGTTTTTTCATTCACATTTACCACAAAAACCGAGGTATGAATACTGTCGTGCGCACGTTTTGTTGATCATTTGTATAATTATTATTTTTGTATTCACAGATTTCACCCTCCCTACAACGCTGATGAATATAACTGGAAACCTGTTCAATCACCATGCACTGCAAAATCATTCTGGCTATGGATACGAAGGATATCAACACATTAACACGCCAGAGGATATACTGATTGAACTTGGAGCTCTGCTGGGAATTTACCTCATACAGTGGGGAAAAAAAGTATTTAGTCAGCCACCAATTGTGCAAGTTCTCCCCCTTAAAAAGATGAGAGAGGCCTGTAATTTTCATCATAGGTACACGTCAACTATGACAGACAAAATGAGGAAAAAAAATCCAGAAAATCCCATTGTAGGATTTTTAATGAATTTATTTGCAAATTATGGTGGAAAATAAGTATTTGGTCAATAACAAAAGTTTCTCAATACTTTGTTATATACCCTTTGTTGGCAATGACACATGTCAAACATTTTCTGTAAGTCTTCACAAGGTTTTCACACACTGTTGCTGGTATTTTGGCCCATTCCTCCATGCAGATCTCCTCTAGAGCAGTGATGTTTTGGGGCTGTCGCTGGGCAATACGGACTTTCAACTCCCTCCAAAGATTTTCTATGGGGTTGAGATCTGGAGACTGGCTAGGCCACTCCAGGACCTTGAAATGCTTCTTACGAAGCCACTCCTTCGTTGCCCAGGCGGTGTGTTTGGGATCATTGTCATGCTGAAAGACCCAGCCACGTTTCATCTTCAATGCCTTTGCTGATGGAAGGAGGTTTTCACTCAAAATCTCACAACACATGGCCCCATTCATTCTTTCCTTTACAAGGATCAGTCGTCCTGGTCCCTTTGCAGAAAAACAGCCCCAAAGCATGATGTTTCCACCCCCATGCTTCACAGTAGGTATGGTGTTATTTGGATGCAACTCAGCATTCTTTGTCCTCCAAACACGACAAGTTGAGTTTTTACCAAAAAGTTCTATTTTGGTTTCATCTGACCATATGACATTCTCCCAATCCTCTTCTGGATCATCCAAATGCACTCTAGCAAACTTCAGACGGGCCTGGACATGTACTGGCTTAAGCAGGGGGACACGTCTTGCACTGCAGGATTTGAGTCCCTGGCGGCGTAGTGTGTTACTGATGGTAGGCTTTGTTACTTTGGTCCCAGCTCTCTGCAGGTCATTCACTAGGTCCCCCCCGTGTGGTTCTGGGATTTTTGCTCACCGTTCTTGTGATCATTTTGACCCCACGGGGTGAGATCTTGCGTGGAGCCCCAGATCGAGGGAGATTATCAGTGGTCTTGTATGTCTTCCATTTCCTAATAATTGCTCCCACAGTTGATTTCTTCAAACCAAGCTGCTTACCTATTGCAGATTCAGTCTTCCCAGCCTGGTGCAGGTCTACAATTGTGTTTCTGGTGTCCTTTGACACCTCTTTGGTCTTGGCCATAGTGGAGTTTGGAGTGTGACTGTTTGAGGTTGTGGACAGGTGTCTTTTATACTGATAACAAGTTCAAACAGGTGCCATTAATACAGGTACCAGTGGAGGACAGAGGAGCCTCTTAAAGAAGAAGTTACAGGTCTGTGAGAGCCAGAAATCTTGCTTGTTTGTAGGTGACCGAATACTTATTTTCCACCATAATTTGCAAATAAATTCATTAAAAATCCTACAATGTGATTTTCTGGAATTTTTTTCCTCAAATTGTCTGTCATAGTTGACGTGTACCTATGATGAAAATTACAGGCCTCTCTCATCTTTTTAAGTGGGAGAACTTGCACAATTGGTGGCTGACTAAATACTTTTTTTCCCCACTGTATATAGATTTTTGCCACTAAAATCATAATAAACACTGACAACTAAAATATTGTGTTATTGTTGTTATTGTTGTGCTGATTATAAATACTTGTTCTCCCCACTGTACCTGTACCTGCCACATGCTTTCAGTGTATGTGTGTGTACTATCACACAATATCTGCATTATGCATCGCCTGTCATCAGACAATACATCAAGTCCTGCCAAGGTATTTTTAGCAGACAGACACACAGGGTGTGGTGTACTATGTTGGCACACATGGAGGGACAACAACAATGGTTGGACACTCAGTGGGCATAGAGTGAGAGAAGGAGGGAGGGATGGGAGTGGGATGGAACGAGTACGTAGATGTATGGATGTGACTTTTAGAAGCATTGAGAGGTAGATACAGTGGGGGAAAAAAGTATTTAGTCAGCCACCAATTGTGGAAGTTCTCCCACTTAAAAAGATGAGAGAGGCCTGTAATTTTCATCATAGGCACAAGTCAACTATGACAGACAAAATGAGAAAAAATAATCCAGAAAACCACATTGTAGGATTTTTTATGAATTTTTTAGCAAATTATGGTGGAAAATAAGTATTTGGTCAATAACAAAAGTTTCTCAATACTTTGTTATATACCCTTTGTTGGCAATGACACAGGTCAAACGTTTTCTGTAAGTCTTCACAAGGTTTTCACACACTGTTGCTGGTATTTTGGCCCATTCCTCCATGCAGATCTCCTCTAGAGCAGTGATGTTTTGGGGCTGTCGCTGGGCAACACAGACTTTCAACTCCCTCCAAAGATTTTCTATGGGGTTGAGATCTGGAGACTGGCTAGGCCACTCCAGGACCTTGAAATGCTTCTTACGAAGCCACTCTTTCGTTGCCCGGGCGGTGTGTTTGGGATCATTGTCATGCTGAAAGACCCAGCCACGTTTCATATTCAATGCCCTTGCTGATGGAAGGAGGTTTTCACTCAAAATCTCACGATACATGGCCCCATTCATTCTTTCCTTTACACGGATCAGTCGTCCTGGTCCCTATGCAGAAAAACAGCCCCAAAGCATGATGTTTCCACCCCCATGCTTCACAGAAGGTATGGTGTTCTTTGGATGCACCTCAGCATTCTTTGTCCTCCAAACACGACGAGTTGAGTTTTTACCAAAAAGTTATATTTTGGTTTCATCTGACCATTTGACATTCTCCCAATCCTCTTCTGGATCATCCAAATGCACTCTAGCAAACTTCAGACGGGCCTGGACATGTACTGGCTTAAGCAGGGGGACACGTCTGGCACTGCAGGATTTGAGTCCCTGGCGGCGTAGTGTGTTACTGATGGTAGGCTTTGTTACTTTGGTCCCAGCTCTCTGCAGGTCATTCACTAGGTCCCCCCGTGTGGTTCTAGGATTTTTGCTCACCGTTCTTGTGATCATTTTGACCCCACGGGGTGAGATCTTGCGTGGAGCCCCAGATCGAGGGAGATTATCAGTGGTCTTGTATGTCTTCCATTTCCTAATAATTGCTCCCACAGTTGATTTCTTCAAACCAAGCTGCTTACCTATTGCAGATTCAGTCTTCCCAGCCTGGTGCAGGTCTACAATTTTGTTTCTGGTGTCCTTTGACAGCTCTTTGGTCTTCAGGTGTCTTTTATACTGATAACAAGTTCAAACAGGTGCCATTAATACAGGTAACGAGTGGAGGACAGAGGAGGCTCTTAAAGAAGAAGTTACAGGTCTGTGAGAGCCAGAAATCTTGCTTGTTTGTAGGTGACCAAATACTTATTTTCCACCATAATTTGCAAATAAATTCATAAAAAATCCTACAATGTGATTTTCTGGATTTTTTTTCCTCAATTTGTCTGTCATAGTTGACGTGTACCTATGATGAAAATTACAGGCCTCTCTCATCTTTTTAAGTGGGAGAACTTGCACAATTGGTGGCTGACTAAATATTTTTTTCCCCCACTGTATCTAATAGGGGAGGAAAAGTCTGTTTTAATACTTTCTGTCTCTCGCTCCCTCTTTCTTCTCTTATTTCTCTTGTTCTCTCTCTCTCTCTCAATTCAATTCAATTCAATAGACTTTATTGACATGGCAAGTAAAATTACTTACATTGTCAAAGTATACATATAACAAAAATGGTGGGACCAACAGCAATAATAATAGTAGTAGTGGAAATGGGATTACCATTAACAGCAACTACAACAACAATATTAATGAGAATAACAATACATTAAAGCAATAGTAGTCGACCAATCTCAACATGACTGAGAAGACACATTACATGCTATGAAAGCCAAAACAAAACAGGAAATATTATTGACATTACATTACACTTTTCACTGGCTGTCCCTCAGGTTGTGGCAGGAGGACACATATTTGGCTGCCAAAATTGCACATTTTGCCTTTTCACCCAATAAATATTTGATTTTTTCTTCCTCTTTTATAGTTTCAAATTCTTTGTACTGAATGATAATTTTGGGAAAGAAAGATTCTCTTAGGTCTGAGTATTTATCACAGTGTAATAGGAAATGCAGCTCTGTCTCTACCTCTCTCTCTCTCTCTCTCTCTCTCTCTCTCTCTCTCTCTCTCTCTCTCTCTCTCTCCTCAACACCAAAACATGGCCCATGTCATGGACAGAATTCCATACAATTGCTTAAACCAACAGCGTTCCGTGTAGGATGCCCTGAGAAAGTCATCCAGGCCTGGTCTGGAGTACAATGGAATGATTCAGACTGATTTCATTCACATGAATTCCTATTGGAGGAGAAAAAGGAAGTGACCGCAAGGCCAGGAGGAAGGGGCGGGGCTTAATAGAGAGATGTCACTTAGCTATTAGCACCCTGGGATCTGTCCTGGATCCACATAGAGAAAGATGGAGGGACCTATCCAGGACAGATTGAGAGAAAGA
The DNA here is from genome assembly GCF_020615455.1 of Coregonus clupeaformis. Classification (NCBI taxonomy): domain Eukaryota; kingdom Metazoa; phylum Chordata; class Actinopteri; order Salmoniformes; family Salmonidae; genus Coregonus; species Coregonus clupeaformis. The sequence continues at coordinate 23,634,849 of NC_059226.1, read as the reverse complement.
GAGGGAATAAAGAGAGAGGAAAGAGGGAGAGAGCAAGAGAGGTATAGAGAGAGAGATGAAGACATAAAGTTAAGGAAGGAGAGCAAAGAGAAAGAGAGGTTGTGAGTGCATGAAAGAGAAAGAGAGGAAACGAGGGAAGTCGAGACGAATCAAGGGTGAAAGAAAGAGAGGGAAATGAGAGTTGAAATGGAGAAAGAGAGAGAGTGAGTTCTGGAAGGTCTGAGAGTAAGATAAACAGTGTGAACAGCCCTGCTGGTAGACATTAGCGAGGGGAGACGGCCGTCCCTGCCAAGCCAACCTCTGACAGCCTCTAGATGCATGTCCACACAGCACTAATCACCCCCTGGAGTGTGGCCCATGTCATCGTCCCTCTGTACGTGTGTGTGTGTCTTCCTCTCTCCTCTTTCTGTGCCAAAGGCCCCCTTCACTCTACCTTATCCAGCACCGTCTGTGAGGGCTAAACTAGCCAATCTATGCTGAGGTGCAGCGAAACGGGAGACGTCTTATTGAAGAGCGGTGATTGGTTAAGGCTCAAAGGAAAAACAATGCATCAGTTAACAAGAAGGGACTTGGAAGACATATGATAAGCCTTCTGAGGGTCTGTCCAAGCCAAATGGTCATACAAACTCTGCAACAATACTGTATATCTAACTGGGATTTCTCTATTTCTGCAAGCCAGATGGCAATGATCAAATGTCAGTACACCAACAGTCGTTCATGTGAATGTTTTCTCCTGTTTCTGAAGGGCAAGATAACATATATTAAAGGATAGGAGGAAAAACGAAGGAAAAGTAAACGATGGGGTGCTTAAATTGAAAGGAAAGTAATAAATGTTATGACACAATCATTATGAGACGATGTTTGGGCATACCTTATACAAACATTAAAGAAGTGGTTGTTACATGTCGTGGACTGCACTGAGCTTGGTGTTACAACATCTACTGGATTATTACAATTTCGAATGGCATTTTTTTCAGTTATAGTCACTCTCACACCTGTGACGGGTGTGGAGGCAATGGTTAGTTGAGGTGACAGCCAGCAGAGATAGAGAAGATAAATCACATCAATGCCAAATATGGCCGCCCTCCAGGCACTCCACCTCCACTTGGCAACAGTGTGGGAGTTTTGGAGCCAACTGGGAACAAGAATAAGAGGTATTTCTTATCTAGGTTAATGATGATATCTGGAATTCTGGATGGATATAAAGCCAGTGAACATGTGGTAGCTTCATTTCCTACTAGATTAGTTCTTTTTTAGGTGGGGTTAGGCCGTTTTCAACCTCCACCCCTATTTATGAGGGAAAAATTGACTAATCCATCGCTATTTTACATTTTAGTCATTTAGCAGACACTCTTGTCCAGAGCGACTTACAGTTAGTAAGTGCATACATTTTCATACTGGTCCACCGTGGGAATCGTACCCACAACCCTGGCGTTGCAAGCGCCATGCTCTACCAACTGAGCTACAAGGGACTACGCTATCACTGTAGAAAAGGCTTGAAGGCGAGAACTCCATCCGTGTTTTGGGAAATCAAGTGTTATGTTTAGGAACAGAACAGGCCGCTTTGTACAGAATGACATGCTCTGCTCCTATTCCATCATGTGTGAGCTACGTTTCTGTTCTGTTCTGAACACGGCCGTTGGAAACTAACAGGCATAAATCATAGTGATTCCTAAAGGGAAATTAAAACAGAATGTTTTCCACCATCAATTACATCCATACTACATAGTTAGGACCAGGAGCCCTGGTTAATGGCTGGGTGTAGGGCTTTTCCTGACCACATGACCTGACCAGGAATAACTCAAGGCCCTGGTATTAGGATAGAACTAGGCCCTGGTATTAGAATATAACTAGGCCCTGGTATTAGAATATAACTAGGCCCTGGTATTAGAATAGAACTCAAGGCCCTGGTATTACAATAGAACTAGGGCCTGGTATTAGAATAGAACTAGGCCCTGGTATTAGGATAGAACTAGGCCCTGGTATTAGAATAGAACTAGGCCCTGGTATTAGAATAGAACTAGGCCCTGGTATTAGAATAGAACTAGGGCCTGGTATTAGAATAGAACTAGGCCCTGGTATTAGAATAGAACTAGGCCCTGGTATTAGAATAGAACTAGGGCCTGGTATTAGAATAGAACTAGGCCCTGGTATTAGAATAGAACTCAAAGCCCTGGTATTAGGATAGAACTAGGCCCTGGTATTAGAATATAACTAGGCCCTGGTATTAGAATAGAACTAGGGCCTGGTATTAGAATAGAACTAGGCCCTGGTATTAGGATATAACTAGACCCTGGTAAAAGAATAGAACTAGGGCCTGGTATTAGGATAGAACTAGGCCCTGGTATTAGAATAGAATTAGGGCCTTGTATTAGAATAGAACTAGGGCCTGGTATTAGAATATAACTAGGGCCTGGTATTAGAATATAACTCAAGGCCCTGGTATTAGAATATAACTAGGCCCTGGTATTAGAATAGAACTCAAGGCCCTGGTATTAGGATAGAACTAGGCCCTGGTAAAAGAATAGAACTAGGCCCTGGTATTAGGATATAACTAGGCCCTGGTAGTAGAATTGAACTAGGCCCTGGTATTAGGATAGAACTAGGCCCTGGTATTAGAATAGAACTAGGGCCTGGTATTAGAATATAACTAGGGCCTGGTATTATAATAGAACTAGGGCCTGGTATTAGAATAGAACTAGGCCCAGGTATTACGATAGAACTAGGCCCTGGTATTAGAATAGAACTAGGGCCTGGTATTAGGATATAACTAGGCCCTGGTATTAGAATAGAACTAGGCCCTGGTATTAGAATAGAACTAGGGCCTGGTATTAGAATAGAACTCAAGGCCCTGGTATTAGAATAGAACTCAAGGCCCTGGTATTAGAATAGAACTAGGCCCTGGTATTAGAATAGAACTCAAGGCCCTGGTATTAGAATAGAACTAGGGCCTGATATTAGAATAGAACTAGGCCCTGGTATTAGAATAGAACTAGGCCCTGGTATTAGAATAGAATTCAAGGCCCTGGTATTAGAATAGAACTAGGCCCTGGTATGAGAATAGAACTCAAGGCCCTGGTATTATAATAGAACTAGGCCCTGGTATTAGAATAGAACTCAAGGCCCTGGTATTAGAATAGAACTAGGCCCTGGTATTAGGATAGAACTAGGGCCTGGTATTAGAATAGAACTAGGCCCTGGTATTAGAATAGAACTAGGGCCTGGTATTAGAATAGAACTAGGGCCTGGTATTAGAATAGAACTAGGCCCTGGTATTAGAATAGAACTAGGCCCTGGTATTAGAATAGAACTAGGCCCTGGTATTAGAATAGAACTCAAGGCCCTGGTATTAGAATAGAACTAGGGCCTGGTATTAGAATAGAACTAGGCCCTGGTATTAGAATAGAACTAGGCCCTGGTATTAGAATATAATTCAAGGCCCTGGTATTAGAATAGAACTAGGGCCTGGTATTAGAATATAATTCAAGGCCCTGGTATTAGAATAGAACTAGGGCCTGGTATTAGAATAGAACTAGGGCCTGGAGTTTGTCCATCAGGCAGGTGAGGTCAAATGGGGAAAAAGAACTAGGCCCTGGTATTAGAATAGAACTCAAGGCCCTGGTATTAGAATAGAACTAGGGCCTGATATTAGAATAGAACTAGGCCCTGGTATTAGAATAGAACTAGGCCCTGGTATTAGAATAGAATTCAAGGCCCTGGTATTAGAATAGAACTAGGCCCTGGTATTAGAATATAACTCAAGGCCCTGGTATTATAATAGAACTAGGCCCTGGTATTAGAATAGAACTCAAGGCCCTGGTATTAGAATAGAACTAGGCCCTGGTATTAGGATAGAACTAGGGCCTGGTATTAGAATAGAACTAGGCCCTGGTATTAGAATAGAACTAGGGCCTGGTATTAGAATAGAACTAGGGCCTGGTATTAGAATAGAACTAGGCCCTGGTATTAGAATAGAACTAGGCCCTGGTATTAGAATATAACTAGGCCCTGGTATTAGAATAGAACTCAAGGCCCTGGTATTAGAATAGAACTAGGGCCTGGTATTAGAATAGAACTAGGCCCTGGTATTAGAATAGAACTAGGCCCTGGTATTAGAATATAATTCAAGGCCCTGGTATTAGAATAGAACTAGGGCCTGTTATTAGAATATAATTCAAGGCCCTGGTATTAGAATATAATTCAAGGCCCTGGTATTAGAATAGAACTAGGGCCTGGTATTAGAATAGAACTAGGGCCTGGAGATTGTCCATCAGGCAGGTGAGGTCAAATGGGGAAAAACTCCTGAGCCTGCTTCTAGTACATACTGTCCGGTCTCTCACCCATAGAAATATAATTACTATTGAAATGATATTTCTATGCTCTCGTCCACTCCCTCCACTCCCCAGTCCCTCCCGTCTCCAGTCCCTTTAGCCCTTCCACACTGACCCACCCAGCCTCCCCAGTCTCCAGTCCCTTTGGCCCCTCCACACTGACCCACCCAGCCTCCCCAGTCTCCAGTCCATTTGGCCCTTCCACACTGACCCACCCAGCCTCCCCAGTCTCCAGTCCCTTTGGCCCTTCCACACTGACCCACCCAGCCTCCCCAGTCTCCAGTCCCTTTGGCCCCTTCCACACTGACCCACCCAGCCTCCCCAGTCTCCAGTCCCTTTGGCCCTTCCACACTGACCCACCCAGCCTCCCCAGTCTCCAGTCCCTTTGGCCCCTCCACACTGACCCTCCCAGCCTCCCCAGTCTCCAGTCCATTTGGCCCTTCCACACTGACCCACCCAGCCTCCCCCAGTCTCCAGTCCCTTTGGCCCTTCCACACTGACCCACCCAGCCTCCCCAGTCTCCAGTCCCTTTGGCCCTTCCACACTGACCCACCCAGCCTCCCCAGTCTCCAGTCCCTTTGGCCCCTCCACACTGACCCACCCAGCCTCCAGTCCCTTTGGCCCTTCCACACTGACCCACCCAGCCTCCCCAGTCTCCAGTCCCTTTGGCCCTTCCACACTGACCCACCCAGCCTCCAGTCCCTTTGGCCCTTCCACACTGACCCACCCAGCCTCCCCAGTCTTCTGTCCCTTTGGCCCTTCCACATTGACCCACCCCAGGAATTGTGCTGTCTGTCTGTCTGTCTGTCGTCTGTCTGTCTGTCTGTCTGTCTGTCTGTCTGTCTGTCTGTCTGTCTGTCTGTCTGTCTGTCTCACAGTGTATGTGTGTGATGTGTGTGTCTGTCACGACTTCCACCGAGGCTGCCTCCCCTCCTTGTTCGGGCAGGCTTCGGCGTTCGTCGTCACCGGCTTACTAGCCACTGCCGCTCCATATATCATCATTCCATTTGTCTTGTCTTGTCAGTCACACACACCTGGTTCGTTTCCCCTCATTAGTCCGTGTATAAGTGTTCCCTCTGCCCCCCTTGTCCTTGTGGGTGATTGTTTATTTGTGAGAGTAGTGTAGCTTGGTGGAGCTACTCGTACCTTGTTATTGCCGGGGTAGATATTTCCCCTGTGCCTGTTATTGTTGGAGCTACCGTTACCTTGTATTGCCAGGGTAGATTTTCCCCTCTGCCTGTTTCGTTTGTCGCTATCCAGCGCTATTTGTGTACGACAGAATAAACTCTGCATTCGGTGATTACCCTCCTGTGCCTGACTCCTTCTATCACACTCATCACAGTGTCTCTGTGTGTGTGAGGGCTTGTGCCCTCAGTGCTGCCTCAAGGACAAGACTCATCCCAATAAACGTCAGCCTGCCCTGAGTGTGTGTCTGTACAGTATGTGGTGTGTGTGAGTAAGATTATGATCGAGCATGTGTCAATGTTTGTGTGTTTTTTCTCAAATGTGACCACTGGCTGTGTGTGTGTGTGTGTTTGGTGTTGATGAAATTAGATCGGTGCTTTTGTTGAATAATTCACTAAGCGACTACTGGGATAGTTGGATCATGACCACTGTTAACCCCTTCACCACCAAGGATCACTGACTCTCTGTCTAGTAGTACTACTCAGGACTGTACCAGCCTGTGTGTGTGTGTGTGTGTGTGTGTGTGTGTGTGTGTGTGTGTGTGTGTGTGTGTGTGTGTGTGTGTGTTTGTGTGTGAAGTGTATGTGTGAAGTGAATGTGCGTGTGTTACTGTGTGTGTGTGTTTTAGTGTGAGTGAATCTGGTATATCATAAGTGTGTGTGTGTTTGTGTGTGTGTGTGTGTGTGTGTGTGTGTGTGTGTGTAGTGAGAAGTGAATGTGCGTGTGTTACTGTGTGTGTGTGTTTTAGTGTGAGTGAATCTGGTATATCATAAGTGTGTGTGTGTGTGTGTGTGTGTGTGTGTGTGTGTGTGTGTGTGTGTGTGTGTGTGGACATGTTTAACTATACTTGTGGGGAACAGAAGCCCCCACAAGAATAGTAAACAAACTAACATTTGGGGACATTTTGTTAGTCCCCACAAGGTCAAAAAATATTTGTAGGGGGTTTAGGGTTAAGGTTAGAATTAGTGTTAGGGTTAGGAGCTAGGGTTAGTTTTAGGGTTAGGAGCTACGGTTAAGGTTAGGTTTTCTGGT
>NC_059226.1:23498301-23623301 GCF_020615455.1 Coregonus clupeaformis | reverse complement strand
CAGACAGAGAGAGGCAGACAGACAGAGGCAGACACAGAGAGAGAGAGGCAGGCAGACAGAGAGAGAAAAACCAACAGAGAGAGGCAGACAGAGAGAGGCAGGCAGACAGAGAGAGAGAGGCAGACAGAGAGGCAGGCAGACAGAGAGAGAGAGGCAGACAGAGAGGCAGGCAGACAGAGAGGCAGGCAGACAGAGAGAGGCAGACAGAGAGAGAGAGAGGCAGGCAGACAGAGAGAGGCAGACAGACAGTGAGAGGCAGACAGACAGAGAGAGGCAGACAGAGGCCAGGGAGGCTGAGGATAAAGGGAGAGCAGAAAGAGGGGATGATAGGGATCGAGAGATATCAAGAGAGAGAGGAAAAGGATGAGAGGACATGTTGCTCTAGAGGGAAGAGTGAACTCCTTATCAGCCCACTGTCTATAGAGGAACAGGGTCACTGTCTATAGAGGAACAGGGTCACTGTCTATAGAGGAACAGGGTCACTGTCTATAGAGGAACAGGGTCACTGTCTATAGAGGAACAGGGTCACTGTCTATAGAGGAACAGGGTCACTGTCTATAGAGGAACAGGGTCACTGTCTATAGAGGAACAGGGTCACTGTCTATAGAGGAACAGGGTCACTGTCTATAGAAGAACAGGGTCACTGTCTATAGAGGAACAGGGTCACTGTCTATAGAGGAACAGGGTCACTGTCTATAGAGGAACAGGGTCACTGTCTATAGAGGAACAGGGTCACTGTCTATAGAGGAACAGGGTCACTGTCTATAGAGGAACAGGGTCACTGTCTATAGAGGAACAACTCTTGTCCCTAATCATAATGGACACAGTCACACTGTTCCTCCTTCAGTTGGAGTGAGAGATCAGCAGCTGTCAGCTGTACTGTAAAGGCTGGGATTGGATCCAACCTATTATTTTCACACTACAGCCACCTTCACATATAATTAATCTGTATTGTGTTTCTGTGTGTGTCCTTCTGAGGTTGTGTATGTGTGTGTGTGGTGTGTGTATCTGTGTAAAGTTCCTCACACAATGTACCAAGTGTTTTATTGTGATGTGTTCAGCATTGTGCTTTCTTTTGAACCAGTGTCTGTAGTACTCTGTCCTCTGATGTATTCTGTATGGAGCACTGGCCTCGGACCTCATTCTAAACTCTGATTTAGAAACACGTGCGCATGCAGGCTTACATGCAAAAGCACACAAAAGCAATGCAGCAATAGACAAGAAGAAGAGCGGGAATGAGTGTCTTATAAGATTCCAGATATGGCCATGAGTTATGTTGTTACTACATTATTTATACCGCCACAGTGATATATTCTCCTGAACCTTATCATTCTGTGAAGGTCCTAAGGGTTTTTCACTAACATGGATACCTGGCAGGGAAAGAGAGTGTGTATGTGGGTCATAATGTACTCTCCAAACACCTTCAGCCAAACTGTCACATGGTTTTGCCTTTACAGTAGTCACCATGTGAAGAGTCTCATTCAGAGGAACAAGCTGAGTGTAATGTTCAGCAGTAGATGCATGATTTAAATCAGACTAATAAAACTGATATGGCATTGCCCACTATCACTAGGCAAGCCACACACACACACACACACACACACACACACACACACACACACACACACACACACACACACACACACACACACACACACACACACACACACACACACACACACACACACACACACACACACACACACACACACAGTTCTGGTTCCAAGTACACTGTATCTTATTTCTGTGCAAAACAATCACATTCTCAAAAACAAGACAGGGTCAGATAGGCCAACCAGCAACCGCCAGACAATATTGTGTTGGCAGCACATCTTATTCCTGTCAAAGCATGTCACCTGTTCAGCTTTGAAAGGCTCCAATCCCCAGTGATCCGGGAGACAGGGCTGCTGAAGCACAACAGAACACAACACAACCCAGTGTGCTGACGACAATAGAAACCCAGCCCAGCATCACACGCTAGCTAATTAATCTGTTCTTTCTAGCTTGGTGACTTTCTAGGACAACAGGGTAGGGAGTCAGGGGCACCACTCTATAGTTGGATCAACTGGGAGCAACTAGGTACAGGGTACCTAGTTCAACTCCATTAGGACATGTTAATTAAAATATCTCAATAGGAAATGATGGACAATTCATCACCTGAATAAAATTGACCCTGAGAGAGAGAGAGTGAGAAAGAGCAAGAGAGAGGAGAGGGAGAGGGAGAGAGAGATCATCTGTTAGTCATGCAGATATGATCCACCTCACTGAAATACTGGACCATGTTGCTGCATTCTCTCTCTCTCCCTCATTCTCTCTCTCCCTCATTCTCTCTCTCCCTCATTCCCTCTCTCTCCTCAGTTATCCTCCCCCGCTATTCTCCCTCTTCTTCATTTTCTCTCTTCACCACCACTCCACTTCCCCTCTCTTCCATTCACTCTTTCCTCCACACTCCCTCCTCTTCCCCCCTCCACTCCCTCTCTCCCCAGTTCCCTCTCTCTCTTCTCAGGTGCAAGTGCAGCTCATCTGGCGCGAGTTATCCTAACATCTCCAATCCATGCTGATCACAGCCCTCTAAAACCCCCCTGAGACAGGTGGACAGACAGACACAAAGTCTGCACCGTGACCAATCACAACCAGGAGGACCCACAGGTCCCACAGTGCATCAGTCCATCAAACATTGTTTATACAGTGCTTCTTTACAACACAGAACTAAAGGATAATGAACAGCAGACTGAGGAAAGGAACAGAAAGCAGCCGTTGTGGCCCAGCTAGGAGATAACACCAGGGTTGCATTCATAAGGAAAAGCAACTGAAAATGTTACAAAACTTTTTTTGTGACAGAAAATAAACATTAGCGTTTCTCATTGGACAAAGTACTGGTAGTTCATCACTGTTTCATTCTGTTTTCTTCCGTTTGGTTAATAATGAATATGACCCTGGACCCCGTTCCTTTGTTTCCTCAATTTCTCTTAAAGCCAATTGGAGGACAGCTAGGGCTTGATTCAATCTGTAGCGCAGAACATCTGCATTGTAGCGCGGTTGAATTTGAAAGGTAATTTCCGATTGAGACGACATGTGCAGCGTTTTACAGCGAATGCAGTCTCCGCAAACGCGAAAACATTGCCTTTAAATGTGAATCGCGCTATATCATTGATCTTCTGCGCTACGTATTGAATCAAGGCCCTAGTAGCCTTTGAGACACAGCCATAGATTTAGCATTGAATAGATTTGACCATTTAAAACAAAGCTAAGTAGCTAATCTTGGCATGCTGGGATGGAATATTCCATTTCTAACCATAATGGTGGGTTCATTCAGTTTCCTGTGGAATAACAAGGTCAGAGCCTGTATTCAAAATGCATCTCAGGAGTGATGATCTAGGATCAGGTCCCCCCATGTTCCTATAATCGTATTCATTATGATCTAAAAGGATAAACTGATCCTACATCAGCACACCCACATTGAGACACTTTTTGAAAATGGGTCCATTTCTGTGCATTCTATGTCTGACTCAACCAGTCATCAGCGTTACCATAGATATCTGAGGCACAGCGGCCATCTTGAAAGCAAGAGGTTTGTGTGGAGGTCCTTATTTCCAAGAAATCCAAAGGCGGTAACTGACAAACTGACAAAACGACCACCTATGGACAGAGACAAGGTCTTGCCTCACAACATAATCAGTGACTTACACATTGTGTCATCTTCCTGTCATTCTAAACACACACACATACACACACACACACACACACGCGCGTCCATGGGACACATGCTGAACACACCCTTTCTCTCAGAAACATGGTGGCTGGGTTTTCAAGTTCATTGTGGATTACAGTTGGGGGCTAAAAGGCTGCATGCATTTCTGTTCATAAATCAAGCTGAACCATTACCAGACTTGTAATGCGTATCTATCATATTGCCCTCAGCATCAGACTGCATAGAGATGACCTTGATATGAATATCATGTAACTGAAAACAGCCATATTGGGTTGGCAAATTTTCTTGTTTTGCTTTTCTGTTCGTTTTCCAACAGAGTAAGGAATCCAAACAGCTGGCTAAGACCTTTACCCTAGATTTCTTTCCACCCATTTGTCTTTCTGTCTGTTTCTCTCGGTCTCAATATCTATCTCTTTCTGTCTGTTTCTCTCTGTCTCAATATCTATCTCTTTCCATCTGTTTCTCTCGGTCTCAATATCTCTCTCTTTCCATCTGTTTTTCTCTGTCTCAATATCTCTCTCTTTCCGTCTATTTCCCTCTGTGTCAATAGCTCTACTTTTCCATATTTTTCTCTCTGCCTCAATATCTCTCCCTTTTTTGTATTTTCTCTGTCTCAATATCTCGCTCTCTTACTTTATCTCTCATTAATTTTCAATGTCTCTCCATTAGAACTCCTCCTCGCTCTAATTCTCTCTCAACTACCTACTTTCTCTCCCTTGCCTCTTTCGTTCCCTCTACTCTCTCTCTCTCTCTCTCTCTCTCTCTCTCAATTTCAATTTCAATTTAAGGGCTTTATTGGCATGGGAAACATATGTTTACATTGCCAAAGCAAGTGAAATACACTACCAGTCAAAAGTGTTAGAACACCTACTCATTCAAGGGTTTTTCTTTATTTTTTACTATTTTCTACATTGTAGAATAATACTGAAGACATCAAAACTATGAAATAACACATATGGAATCATGTAGTAACCAAAAAAGTGTTAAACAAATCAAAATATATTTTATATTTGAGATTCTTCAAATAGCCACCCTTTTCCTTGATGACACCTTTGCACACTCTTGGCATTCTCTCAACCAGCTTCACCTGGAATGCTTTTCCAACAGCCTTGAAGGAGATCCCACATATGCTAAGCACTTGTTGGCTGCTTTTCCTTCACTCTGCCGTCCGACTCATCCCAAACCATCTCAATTGGGTTGAGGTCGGGGGGATTGTGGAGGCCAGGTCATCTGATGCAGCAAGTCTCTTCTTCTTATTGCTGTCCTTTAGTAGTGGTTTCTTTGCAGCAATTCGACCATGAAGGCTTGATTCACACAGTCTCCTCTGAACAGATGATGTTGAGATGTGTCTGTTACTTGAACTCTGTAGGAAACACGTGCCGTCATCATTGCTTTGCACAAAAAGGGCTTCACAGGCAAGGATATTGCTGCTAGTAAGATTGCACCTAAATCAACCATTTATCGGATCATCAAGAACTTCAAGGAGAGAGGTTCAATTGTTGTGAAGAAGGCGTCAGGGCACCCAAGAAGGTCCAGCAAGCGCCAGGACCGTCTCCTAAAGTTGATTCAGCTGCGGGATCGGGGCACCACCAGTGCAGAGCTTGCTCAGGAATGGCAGCAGGCAGGTGTGAGTGCATCTGCACGCACAGTGAGGCGAAGACTTTTGGAGGATGGCCTGGTGTCAAGAAGGGCAGCGAAGAAGCCACTTCTCTCCAGGAAAAACATCAGGGACAGACTGATATTGTGCAAAAGGTACAGGGATTGGACTGCTGAGGACTGGGGTAAAGTCATTTTCTCTGATGAATCCCCTTTCCGATTGTTTGGGGCATCCGGAAAAAAGCTTGTCTTGAGAAGACAAGGTGAGCGCTACCATCAGTCCTGTGTCATGCCAACAGTAAAGCATCCTGAGACAATTCATGTGTGGGGTTGCTACTCAGCCAAGGGAGTGGGCTCACTCACAATTTTGCCTAAGAACACAGCCATGAATAAAGAATGGTACCAACACATCCTCTGAGAGCAACTTCTCCCAACCATCCAAGAACAGTTTGGTGACGAACAATGCCTTTTCCAGCATGATGGAGCACCTTGCCATAAGGCAAAAGTGAGAACTAAGTGGCTCGGGGAACAAAACATCGACATTTTGGGTCCATGGCCAGGAAACTCCCCAGACCTTAATCCCATTGAGAACTTGTGGTCAATCCTCAAGAGGCGGGTGGACAAACAAAAACCCACAAATTCTAACAAACTCCAAGCATTGATTATGCAAGAATGGGCTACCATCAGTCAGGATGTGGCCCAGAAGTTAATAGACATCATACCAGGGCGGATTGCAGAGGTCTTGAAAAAGAAGGGTCAACACTGCAAATATTGACTCTTTGCATAAACTTAATGTAATTGTCAATAAAAGCCTTTTACACTTATGGAATGCTTGTAATTATACTTCAGTATACCATAGTAACATCTGACAAAAATATCTAAAAACACTGAAGCAGCAAACTTTGTGAAGACCAATACTTTTTTTATTTTTTTTATTTAACCTTTATTTAACCAGGTAAGCCAGTTGAGAACAAGTTCTCATTTACAACTGCGACCTGGCCAAGATAAAGCAAAGCAGTGCGATAAAAACAACAACACAGAGTTACATATGGGTAAAAAAACATAAAGTCAAAAAAATACAACAGAAAATATATATACAGTGTGTGCAAATGTAGCAAGTTATGGAGGTAAGGCAATAAATAGGCTATAGTGCAAAATAATTACAATTAGTATTAACACTGGAATGCTAGATGTGCAAGAGATTATGTGCAAATAGAGATACTGGGGTGCAAAAGAGCAAAATAAATAACAATATAGGGATGAGGTAGTTGGGTGGGCTAATTTCAGATGGGCTGTGTACAGGTGCAGTGATCGGTAAGGTGCTCTGACAACTGATGCTTAACGTTAGTGAGGGAGATAAGAGTCTCCAGCTTCAGAGATTTTTGCAATTCGTTCAAGTCATTGGCAGCAGAGAACTGGAAGGAATGGCGGCCAAAGGAGGTGTTGGCTTTGGGAATGACCAGTGAGATATACCTGCTGGAGCGCAGACTACGGGTGGGTGCTGCTATGGTGACCAATGAGCTAAGATAAGGCGGGGATAAGGCAGTGATTTATAGATGGCCTGGAGCCAGTGGGTTTGACGACGAACATGTAGTGAGGACCAGCCAACGAGAGCGTACAGGTCACAGTGGTGGGTAGTGTATGGGGCTTTGGAGACAAAACGGATGGCACTGTGATAGACTACATCCAATTTGCTGAGTAGAGTGTTGGAGGCTATTTTGTAAATGACATCGCCGAAGTCAAGGATCGGTAGGATAGTCAGTTTTACGAGGGCATGTTTGGCAGCATGAGTGAAGGAGGCTTTGTTGCGAAATAGGAAGCAGATTCTAGATTTAACTTTGGATTGGAGATTCTTAATGTGAGTCTGGAAGGAGAGTTTACAGTCTAACCAGACACCTAGGTATTTGTAGTTGTCCACATACTCTAGGTCAGACCCGTCGAGAGTGGTGATTCTAGTCGGGTGGGCGGGTGCCAGCAGCGTTCGATTGAAGAGCATGCATTTAGTTTTATTAGTGTTTAAGAGCAGTTGGAGGCTACTGAAGGAGTGTTGTATGGCATTGAAGCTCGTTTGGAGGTTTGTTAACACAGTGTCCAATGAAGGGCCAGATGTATACAAAATGGTGTCGTCTGCGTAGAGGTGGATCTGAGAGTCACCAGCAGCAAGAGCGACATCATTGATATACACGGAGAAAAGAGTCGGCCCAAGAATTGAACCCTGTGGCACCCCCATAGAGACTGCCATAGGTCCAGACAACAGGCCCTCCGATTTGACACATTGAACTCTATCTGAGAAGTAGTTGGTGAACCAGGCGAGGCATTCATTTGAGAAACCAAGGCTATTTAGTCTGCCAATAAGAATGCGGTGGTTGACAGAGTCGAAAGCCTTGGCCAGGTCGATGAAGACGGCTGCACAGTACTGTCTATTATCGATCGCGGTTATAATATCGTTTAGGACCTTGAGCGTGGCTGAAGTGCACCCATGACCAGCTCGGAAACCGGATTGCATAGCGGAGAAGGTACGGTGGGATTCGAAATGGTCGGTGATCTGTTTGTTAACTTGGCTTTCAAATACTTTCGAAAGGCAGGGCAGGATGGATATAGGTCTGTAACAGTTTGGATCTAGAGTGTCACCCCCTTTGAAGAGGGGGATGACCGCGGCAGCTTTCCAATCTCTGGGGATCTCAGACGTTACGAAAGAGAGGTTGAACAGGCTAGTAATAGGGTTGCGACAATTTCGGCGGCTAGTTTTAGAAAGAAAGGGTCCAGATTGTCTAGCCCAGCTGATTGGTAGGGGTCCAGATTTTGCAGCTCTTTCAGAACATCAGCTGTCTGAATTTGTGTGAAGGAGAAGCGGGGGGCATGGGCAAGTTGCAGCGGAGGGTGCAGAGTTGGTGGTCGGGGTAGTGGTAGCCAGGTGGAAAGCATGGCCAGCCGTAGCAAAATGCTTGTTGAAATTCTCGATTATTGTAGATTTATCGGTGGTGATAGTGTTTCCTAGCCTCAGTGCAGTGGGCAGCTGGGAGGAAGTGCTCTTATTCTCCATGGACTTTACAGTGTCCCAAAACCTTTTGGAGTTAGTGCTACAGGATGCAAATTTCTGTTTGAAAAAGTTAGCCTTTGCTTTCCTGACTGCTTGTGTATATTGGTTCCTAACTTCCCTGAAAAGTTGCATATCGCAGGGGCTATTTGATGCTAATGCAGTACGCCACAGGATGTTTTTGTGCTGGTCAAGGGCAGTCAAGTCTGAGGAGAACCAGGGGCTATATCTGTTCTTAGTTCTGTATTTTTTGAATGGGGCATGTTTATTTAAGATTGAGAGGAAATTACTTTTAAAGAACAACCAGGCACCCTCTACTGACGGAATGAGATCTATATCCATCCAGGATACCTGGGCCAGGTCAATTAGGAAGGCCTGCTCGCTAAAGTGTTTTAGGGAGCGTTTGACAGTGATGAGGGGTGGTCGTTTGACCGCGGACCCGTTACGGACGCAGGCAATAAGGCAGTGATCGCTGAGATCCTGGTTGAAGACAGCGGAGGTGTATTTAGAGGGTAAGTTAGTCAGGATGATATCTATGAGGGTACCCATGTTTACGGATTTAGGGTTGTACCTGGTAGGTTCGTTGATAATTTGTGTGAGATTGAGGGCATCTAGTTTGGATTGTAGGATGGCCGGGGTGTTAAGCATATCCCAATTTAGGTCACCAAGCAGTACGAATTCTGAGGATAAATGGGGGGCAATCAATTTCACATATGGTGTCCAGGGCACATTCTCAAAACTTTTGACCACAACTGTACAATGTAGAAAATAGTAGAAATAAAGAAAAACCCTTGAATGAGTAGGTGTTGTAAAACTTTTGACCGGTAGTGTAGATAATAAACAAAAGTGAAATAAACAATCAAAACAATGAACAGTAAACATTACACTCTCTCTGTCCTAGTGTTATGATGTGTCACACAGGCAGCTCCACACCCATGTTATCAGTTTGGAGCAGCCAGCCCTCTGCTGGCTCAGGGGGGTGGGTGGGGGGCAGACTGGGCCCTCTGCTGGCTCAGGGGGGTGGGTGGGTGGGTGGGGTCAGACTGGGCCCTCTGCTGGCTCAGGGGGGTGGGTGGGCGGGGGGCAGACTGGGCCCTCTGAGGGGGTGACACGTGACCTCACAGAGACACAAGCACACCCCGGGAGGCCCCCAGATGACGACATTGGTCCTATGACTGTTGGGGACAGATACCCTGGTTTGTGTGTGTATGTAAGAGGCGAGAGCACCAACACCCCCTGCCAAGAAACATGAGGCCCAACAGCATGTACAGTGATGGTAGCTGAGAGGGAAGGGGACATTGAGGGAGAAAAAGAAAGAGTGAGAAAGAGAGAGAGAGAGAGAGAGATTGTGTATGTGTGTGTGTGTGTGTGTGTGTGTGTGTGTGTGTGTGTGTGTGTGTGTGTGTGTGTGTGTGTGTGTGTGTGTGTGAAAGAGACAGAGAGAGAAAGATAGAGTGGGAGAAAAAAAGAAAGAGTGGGTGAAAGAGAGAGAAAGTATATAAATAGAGAGAGTGATAGCGAGGAGGATAGATACCATCTACACCACCAATTTGTTAATCCAAATCACAATTTACCTTTTCAATTCAAATCTGACAATCCAACCAACATGGTCCAATTTTAATCAAAGCATTCTTTCTTTCACAATTATATGACACACCATGAATTTCAGGCAGTGCTTCCCAAAAATGTGTCTCAAAAAGCATGTTGATTCAATTAGATTGAATTCCTCTCTGCGTACACCATATCCTCCCATCCACATAGCATTGGGGCCCATGTAATTCATGCATGTCACCTTAACGCCTCACAAACCCATGTGTTAATCCCTGAGTTTGGGAAGCAGCTGAGTGTCTGTAGCATTCTGCAGCATTCCCACTCATCCATAGAGATACAGAGCATTATTCTCATCCCATTTATCACAGTCCACATACAAAACATCATTCCAATTTATCCCAGTCCAGTCCACACCCCGAAACAGGAATACAGAGCCTGATTCCCATCTGATCCAGCCCACTCCACATTCCCCGGAACCCATGGAGGGATGGCTGGATCCATAGCATTTCCACTCATCCATAGGGATACAAAGCATTATTCCCACCTATCCCAGTCCACACCCAAAGTGTTATTCCTGTCTGATCCAGCCCACTCCACATTCCCGTAGCCCTTTCCTACAGTAAAATTACCAAATCGCACTCTAGTGGCCTCATGGGTGGAATGTTATTAATATTTTTCATATTTAATAATGAATAAACTTTTGTTTGTTTGTTTTTACTGCCAAAAATCTGGTTTTTATGTCAAACGGTTTTGTTAAATTTCAGTCTTCTGTGATGTACATAAAGTGTAATATTGGGATGCAAACTCAAAATTGAATACATTTCAACTCTATATATGACATGGTACAGGTGTCTTATTTTTTTAAGCCCATAACCATGCGTGTGATGTGTATACTTTTGTTTCAAAGTAGATTTGTTTAAGACTACCAAGAAACACTCTGTGTCACCTTGATTTAGCCCACTGCAGTAAAAGGTTAAATCCAGAGAGGGATGGCTGGAATCACACTGATCCCAAAGCTCCATCTGTGGGCTGTGACAATGGGATCCAGAGAAACTGATCCAAGATCAGAGCTGATGAGAGATAGGATCAAAGTCTCTCCCTGTTTGGCTGTACCGTAAGCAGCTGTGAGGCAATGAGGAGGATTTCATTGGTAATGGAGGTTTAACAGAGATGGAGGTTGGGAGATGGTGAAATGAAAAGAGGTTGAAGGTGTGGAAAAGAGTGTGTGTGGTGGATGTTGTTATTTAACCCTTATTTTTGTTGTATTTTTAAAAAAACAGTTTTTTTACCAGGTAAGTTGACTGGGAACACATTCTCATTTACAGCAACGACCTGGGGAATAGTTACAGGGGAGAGGAGGAGGGATGAATGAGTCAATTGGAAGCTGGGGATGATTAGGTGGCTATGACGGTATGAGGACCAAATAGGACATTTTGCCAGGACACTGGGGTTAACACCCCTACTCTTATGTTGGAGGGCATGCTTGTAGGGTTTAAGAGGAGAGGTGCTATTAAAGCAAGCGGTACAGCTGTATGGATGTCATTTCAAAGACCTGTCAACTACAACTACAACTGAACCACAGATTCTCTCTCTCTCTCTCTCCCTCTGTCTCGCTCTCTCACTCCGTCACTCCCTCTGTCCTTCCATCCATCTCTCCCTCTGCTGTTCACAGAGTTAGGTCATGAGTGGGCAGCAGTGTATCGATCCTTTCCTGGTTAGAGGAACCTACGCAGTATTCTGAGAGCTTTATTGTTACATCACCATTGTGTGTGTGTGTGTGTGTGTGTGTGTGTGTGTGTGTGTGTGTGACAGAGCCTGTGTGTGGTTAGCAAACAGACCTCTAAACCACATAGCTGTGTGTGTCTGTGCTGTGGGCTCCATTCCTGATTCACCACGGCAGACCAGAGCATAGAGGGGTAGGGGGTGTTGAACAACCATCTCCCCTGATGTATGGTCTGTGCCAAAGGCCACAAAAAACAAACATTCAACATTTCAGCACAGTGTATGTGTGTGTGTGTCTGTTGGGTTATGAGGGAGAATGATTCCTCAGCCCTAGCCCCAGGCCCCCCTGCCTCACCAGACCCCCACATCTGGACATAACACAGCTGGCTTTCAGCAGGGATGTGAGAAGAGGGGGATGGAGGGGAGCCTGGAGTGGAGATGGAGGGAGGGAAGAACAGATGAGATGGGGGGAGAAGGTATACAGCACTGGGACTGAAAAACACTTTGTTACTGGGGGCCATGTTTTAGAAGAACAATAGGACACATTGCTTTTCCATGACTCACCATTACCACAGTACAGATGAGGAAACACTACAATATTCCATATGGGACATGACTATATATCTATGCCCTCTTTTTGGGTGGAAGAGAGTGTCACTGAGCGATTAGGTAAAGGTGAGACATGAGATCAGTGTCTAACAGGCTCAGTGATTCAGTGACAGCCTACAGACCAGGGCCTGTATTCACAAATAGTCTCAGAGTGCTGATCTAGGATCAGGTCCCACCTCTCCATATAAATACATATATTAGGATCTAAAAGCAAATACTCTGAGACACTTAGTGAATATGGGCCCAGGAGATGAGTGTTTTAAACCAGCTGCTTTGTGCTTTCAGCTCTTGTCTCAGCTGAGTGGCTTCAGACTCCAGAAGACTCCTGTACTGTGTCCCTCTCCAGCGGAGCAGACACCAGTCATCTTTATCCCATTACTGACAACTGACGTGAGACAGACTGAGACACAATGTGAGACTGCAAAGAGACAGATGATACTTTTCACAAGTTCTCACACAGAGATAAACTGGCAGAAAACTACCCACAGAATTACATCAAAACAATGAGGCAAGACAAAAACAACACTTGCAAAGTCCTTTTTCAGATGGAGAGATGAGAAACGTGGGAATAGGAGAAAATAAGGAGAAGAGGGGAAAGAAGGGATTTATGAAGTTCATGTGATCCAGAAAGACCTGTTGAGCTTCAACACATAAAAGTGTGTTTGTGTCTTCATTGTACTTTACAACTGTATTTACAAAGCAACTGTCCACTGGCTACATTAGTCATGGATCCTATATCTGCTTTATAGTTACCACCCAAGAACATATCCTCTAACACACAACTCTCTCTCTCTTTTTCTTATCTCTTCCCTCTCTCACAGCCTCTCTCTTTCTCTCTCTCGTTCTCCCTCGTTCTCTCACCTCCTCCCTCTTACTGCCTCAAGTCTTTTTTTCTCTCCTTCAACACAACACTCTTTCACTCTACTCCAGCTCTCTCAGTCATTACTCCCTCCCTCCCTCCCTCCCTCCCTCCCTCCCTCCCTCCCTCCCTCCCTCCCTCCCTCCCTGTCTTGTATCTGTGTTTACTCATTCCTAACCTCTGACCTTGGCCCTAACCCCACACCATGTTCTCTACATCCATTTATTCCCACACAGATTCTCTTCCATTGCTGCACCAGCAGCCCTGCAGAGGAGGACCGAACCCCGAAGCGGACACATGAATATGGATCAGATTCCCATCTTAAGCTTCATCATTACCTACTGTGGTATCATGCAGTGAGAACTAGGAACGGGCCTTTTAAATGATTTCATTATTCTAATAATATCATGATTTTTTCCCTCTGATTTCTGGATAGTCGAAATACATGTGTTTTAAAGGTATATATTTTTCCAACTTCAATGGGGACTTGCTTGCGTGACTCAGGAGAGGCGGTCCACTGTGCTTGTTGTTTCAGCACAGACGGGTGGGGGAGGGGTGCCAAAGGACCAGGGGCTGGTGTGTATGACATAGAGGGAGTTTACTGTTCTTTTTTTTTGTTTATTTCACTTTTGTTTATTATCTATTTCACTTGCTTTGACAATGTAAACATATGTTTCCCATGCCAATAAAGCCCTTTGATTTGAATTGAGAGAGAGAGAAAGTAGCCAAACCGACTCGGACAAACTTGTTGCTGGGCTAGGTTATCTATCAGCCTATCTGGTCGTGTGTGTCTTGACTGCATCAAATCGATATAAAGAAACTAGCTAGGTACACAAGCCAGTTAGTTAGCCAGCTAATTGTAATTCCATTTGGCATTATTAGAAATCGCCCACTTCACTTGGAGCCTTACTGTAGTGCTGCTTTGATTGACGACAATAACAAGCTACACGCGTGAAAAGTGTGTAGGCTAACGTACGTCTTTTTTATGGGGCGCACTCATAAAAACTGTCATAAAACTGTTGTTTTATTAAAATGTCTAATGTCATGGTCTGTCCTTGTATGTAGCAATGTCACATAGATCATTTAATTACATTTTAGGCAAAGCCTTTTCATAAAAATAGGCCTATCTTTAAAAATAAATAAATAATAATACTCTCCCAGGTAATCGAATACTAAAGTCTGGTCGGATAGTTGAATAACTGTGTCCATCCCTAGTGAGGACTGACAGCTAGTGATGTGCAGTTTGTAGCTAGTAGTTGTTTATTCTCAGTTTGTGGTGTCTCTGTTAGTGTTTAGATTCAGATCAGTGCCTGTTTGACCTCACCATCACCCTGATGCACACACACACACACACACACACACATTAGGCCCCCCCGGGGTTGTTTATACAGATGTGAGAGGTAGAGAAGAGCAGATGTTTCCAGTAAGGCCTTCCTTCATAAAGCCTCAACATGATGTTGTAATGCAGGAGGAGGGTTGTGTGTGTGTGTGTGTGTGTGTGTGTGCGTCTGGGTCTCACGCTGCAAGAAGAACATCCCAGCTTATGTGAGAGTAGGTCAATCACTAGTCTAACCCTGGCCTGGTCCAGACACACGTTTCAGCCTGGAGAGTGTGTTAGTGTATTCTGACACAGTGAATGGCAACACCTGGAGAGATACTAGCACCTATTCAACCAATTGCATATGAACGTACCGGTATACAACTCACATAGGACACGAGCCCAGTACGCAAACACACACAGGTGGTTTCACTAAGCTAATGTTACTTTACAGACACTGGGAAAAGGGAAGTACGACACATATGGTAACTGCCCACCTGGCAAAGACTGGTTGAATCCATGTTGTTTCCACGTCATTTCATTATTATTATTATTTTTTTTATGTGATGAAGTTGAATCAACATAGAAAACTGATTGGATATACAAAAAGTCATCAACGTAAGGGAATTTCGTATTTTCTTCACCCAACTTTTAACCTAAATCCAATGACATGGTGATTTTTTGTTGTTGCTTTCACGTTGAATTCACAGTAGTTGACTACTCAACCAAATTTAACTCAAAACTAGACGTTGAACTGACGTCTGTGCCCAGTGGGGGAATGAAATCACTGGAGACATAAGCAACAACCTCAAGTAGGAAAACCTGCAAAATCGGCAGTGTATCAAATACTGTATCATTATACTGTATCAGTATAATAAGGGGGTGGGGGGGTGGGGGGGGAGAGTGAGGGAGAGTCTCAGAAAGGCATTAAGGGTTGCACAAAAAGATGCCAAATTTTCACAACTCACAGTTCAGAGAGAAAATCACCACTACAGAGTCTGACAGAACAACAACAAAACCCACACGGTGTGTGTTCTGAGAGAGAACGCTATGCCCAGCTGGCTATGGGTTTCCCACACGGTGTATGTTCTGAGAGAGAACGCTATGCCCAGCTGTGGCTATGGGTTTCTGGGTCAGTATGGCTTCAAAACCAGCAGAAGGAGAAATAGAAACTCAACTCATAGTTCAGACAGTAAATCCCTGGCCTCAATCACTGTGGGAAGAATATCCACATCAACACCACATCAATAGCAACATGTCCCTGACTGGCCTCATAATCATCACTGGACTACCAGCAGCAGAAGTAGGGACTTTGAAGGCAGGCAGGTTGTCAGTCTGGGCTGGCTTCCATTACTTTGGAAATCCCTTTCTTTCTCTTTCTCTTTCCTATGCTCTCCGTCTCTATCACTCTCTCTTTTTCTCTATCCCCCTTTCTCTCCTCTATTCACTCCTCTCTCTCTCTCTCTCTCTCTCTCTCCTCTCTCTCTCTCTCTCTCTCTCTCTCCCTCTCTCTCTCTCCTCTCTCCAACTGGGTTCAAAGGAAGGCGTTCTAACAAGAATTTCGCCACGTCTTCCTGACTAGGTTCCACAATGTCTTCCTCACTAGGTTCCATCATGTCTTCCTCACTAGGTTCCACAATGTCTTCCTCACTAGGTTCCACTATGTGTTTTCACTAAGTTCCACCATGTCTTCCTCACCACACTCTCAGAAAAAAAGGTGCTATCTAGAACCTAAAAGGGTTCTTCGGCTGTCCCTATAGGAGAACCCTTTGAAGAACCCTTTTTGGATCCAGGTAGAACCCTTTTGAGTTCCATGTAGAACCCTTTACACAGAGTGTTCTACATGGAATCCAAAAGAGTTCGAAGAACCCTTTTGGAACCTTTCTTTCTAATAGTGCAGGTTCCACCATGTCTTCCTCACTAGGTTACACCATGTCTTCCTCACTAAGTTCCACCATGTCTTCCTCACTAAGTTACACCATGTCTTCCTCACTAAGTTACACCATGTCTTCCTCACTAAGTTATACCATGTCTTCCTCACTAAGTTACACCATGTCTTCCTCACTAGGTTACACCATGTCTTCCTCACTAAGTTACACCATGTCTTCCTCACTAGTTTCCACCATGTCTTCCTCACTAAGTTACACCATGTCTTCCTCACTAAGTTCCACCATGTCTTCCTCACTAGGTTACACCATGTCTTCCTCACTAAGTTACACCATGTCTTCCTCACTAAGTTACACCATGTCTTCCTCACTAAGTTACACCATGTCTTCCTCACTAAGTTACTCCATGTCTTCCTCACTAAGTTCCACCATGTCTTCCTCACTAAGTTACACCATGTCTTCCTCACTAAGTTACACCATGTCTTCCTCACTAGGTTACACCATGTCTTCCTCACTAAGTTACACCATGTCTTCCTCACTAGTTTCCACCATGTCTTCCTCACTAAGTTACACCATGTCTTCCTCACTAGGTTACACCATGTATTCCTCACTAAGTTACACCATGTCTTCCTCACTAAGTTACACCATGTCTTCCTCACTAAGTTACACCATGTCTTCCTCACTAAGTTACACCATGTCTTCCTCACTAAGTTACACCATGTCTTCCTCACTAGGTTCCACCATGTCTTCCTCACTAAGTTACATCATGTCTTCCTCACTAAGTTACACCATGTCTTCCTCACTAAGTTCCACCATGTCTTCCTCACTAAGTTACACCATGTCTTCCTCACTAGGTTACACCATGTCTTCCTCACTAAGTTACACCATGTCTTCCTCACTAAGTTACACCATGTCTTCCTCACTAAGTTACACCATGTCTTCCTCACTAGGTTCCACCATGTCTTCCTCACTAAGTTACACCATGTCTTCCTCACTAAGTTACACCATGTCTTCCTCACTAAGTTTCCACCATGTCTTCCTCACTAAGTTACACCATGTCTTCCTCACTAGGTTACACCATGTCTTCCTCACTAAGTTACACCATGTCTTCCTCACTAAGTTACACCATGTCTTCCTCACTAGGTTACACCATGTCTTCCTCACTAAGTTCCACCATGTCTTCCTCACTAAGTTACACCATGTCTTCCTCACTAAGTTACACCATGTCTTCCTCACTAGGTTACACCATGTCTTCCTCACTAAGTTCCACCATGTCTTCCTCACTAAGTTACACCATGTCTTCCTCACTAAGTTACACCATGGTCTTTCACTACCATGTAAACACACATAGTATTTTTCGTACTTTTTTTTTCTTCCTCTGCATTGTTGGTTAAGGGCTCATAAGTAAGCATTTCATGGTAAGGTTTACACCTGTTGTATTTGGCACAAGTGATAAATACAATTTTATTTTATTTTAAGATGTTAAGAGCTGCTTGTGAACATTACTGTGTGTGTGTTAGCGGTGCGCGGGTCAGCTGTTTGTTCACCCACACCCGCCTGCCATTGCTAATAACCCATCCGCAACCGCCTGACTAGATGTGAAAATCTAAGGCCTGCACCCAACCCTAACCGGCAAATATAGAAAATGCACTATAGGCTACAGTGGGTGCAGGATTTTTTTTTGCTTGATTTAGATAAGTTTCTGCTTATAATGTCCGACATTTTGGTAGGCTATTTGTTAGTCAACTTGTCTATAATTAGATACATGTAGCTTCTCTTCTGTCATTATATGTTGCCCTAGAAGACTAAATAAACCCTTACTCAACAGAATGATGTCATAACTCTATAGAATGAATGCTTCAGTCTAGTTGACGTCGTTAAAGTTTTCTCTGTCATCTTTGTTCGCGGAGCAAAGATGATTAGGGACAGGGGAGAAAATACAATAACACACAAAAAAAAGGGAAAGATTTTCTGTGCAAAATGTCCAAATGACTTCAGTTTGACCGGTTGTAAGGAAATAGAAAGCTGTGAAAATGACCCAACGTGTTTCTGATAAGATTTCAGTTCGGCTTGGATGTGTAACCGGTGTGAAATGGCTAGCTAGTTAGCGGTGCGCGCTAGTAGCATTTCAATCGGTGACGTCACTCGCTCTGAGACCTTGAAGTAGTTGTTTCTCTTGCTCTGCAAGGGCTGTGGTTTTTGTGGAGCGACGGGTAACGGTGCTTCGAGGGTGACTGTTGTCGATGTGTGCAGAGGGTCCCTGGTTCGAGCCCAGGTAGGGGCGAGGAGAGGGATGGAAGCAACACTGTTACAGATGCATATTTTATGTGGCCGAAATACTATCAGATTTTATGATGCTGATAAAGACAGCACCTCTACAGACGGTATCTAACTGAGCATTCACATTCTCTCAAGATGCTGAAAGAAATAAATCATGTTTCTACACTCCTGTTCCCAAGTCCCAAATTGTGCCTACATTTGGTGTATAATTGTACTGCAAGAAATGCTTAATTCTGCAGGAGTTACAGTTTTTTTCAATTGCTAAAATGCATTGGTCATAACTGAAGTCAAATTGTCAAAACTCTTCACACAGTCAGCGAAACAGAAGTGTTTGTGGACCAAACTTTGAATCATTTTTCATTGCTTTCACACAAAATGCATTCAATGACCACATTCTCCGAAATCCATTAACTCTTTTCTCATTCATACTCCACCACCTGCAAAACTATATATTTGCAGCACATGTTTTCAAATGCTAACACACTGTTTCCAAAACTGTTAAAAACACATTCAAAACAGAATGATGGCAAATGTCGTACATTTCTGCAGTAACCAGATTGAAACATATAGAAAATCTCAGCAGAATATTTCATCATTCCAAACACAGCTGATTGCAATTTCAGCTGAAAGTAAACCCAAGTGTCCTGTTTTTAAGTCTCATTACCAAACAGACAAAAGAGGACGGCTTCGGAATGATTTGAGTTTGGAAACATGGATCAAGGAAGACAGGTTGGTGGGGAAAGAAGAGTGGCAGGGAGAGGGAGAATGCGTGGAGGACAAAGGAGAGGAAGACCAAGAGCGGTGGTCTCTGATGAGATAAGGGCCACAATTATTGACCATGTTGTAAACCATGGTCTCTCTTTGAGAGAGGCCGGTTTAAGGGTGCAACCAAATCTGCAGCGTTCAACAGTTGCACCAATAGTACAAGTTTTCCGGCAAAACAACAGGTGAGATGTGCATCCTTCAATGATAATTGAACTACATATTACAGTACAATACAGTATGTTCACATTTTTACATGTACTGACATTTTGAAACATATTGATTGTTTTGTGTTTTTCAGTAGGATCCAAAGGTTGCCTCCCACAGGAGGGTGAGCCAGAATATTATCAGATGCGCAGGAAATTGCCATTGTTGATATGGTAATTGGCAACAATGCAATAAAACAATTCGGGACAGAGTGCTGGCAGACAATATCACTTTTGGGAATGTGAATACAGTCAGCACAACGACAATTGCCAGAGTCCTAGAGAAACATAAAATAATGTTGAAGCAGTTGTACACTGTACCCTTTGAGAGAAACGGTGAACGTGTGAAAGAACTCCGGTATCAATATGTCCAGGTAAGATGTCTGTTCAATAACCAAACAGGGTACATACACAGCTATGCATAATGTAAAGTACTGTAAAACTGTGGATTTACTGTATTTTAGAGAGTAATGGAGATGGAAGCCAGGCAAACTGCACATACATTCATCTTTCTGGATGAAGCTGGATTCAACCTGGCAAAAACACGCCACAGGGGAAGAAATTTAATTGGACAGAGAGCAACCATGGATGTCCCAGGCCAGAGAGGAGCTAACATTACAATGTGTGCAGCACTGTCCAATGATGGTTTGCTGTTACACAAATCACTCATTGGCCCCTACAATACAGAGCGGCTCATTTCTTTTCTGGATGACCTGCATAATCGACTTGTGCCAGCGGAGGAGAGAGGGGCAAGAAACTCCCCTACCTTCGTTGTTGTGTGGGATAATGTGGCATTCCACCACTCTGCTGCAGTCACAGACTGGTTTGCAGCACATCCCAGGACGCCAGTACTATTCCTGCCTCCATACTCCCCCTTCCTAAACCCCATAGAGGAGTTTTTCTCTGCGTGGAGGTGGAAGGTTTATGACCACCATCCACATGACCAGATGTCCTTACTGGATGACATGAATGCGGGGTGTGGAGACACTTCTCCTGAAGACTGCCAGGGTTGGATTAGACATTCCAGAACATACTTTCCAAGATGCATCGCCAGAGAGGAAATAAGATGTGATGTTGATGAGAACTTGTGGCCAAATGCAGGAGAGGGGGAGAACTAGAACCCTCACAGTACTGTACAGTATGAGTGATTATACTATACATGTTGTTGATGTTTTTTTTTGTAATATTGCAGCCCTGGAATTTCAGGAAATTACTATATGCAAAGATATAGACAAAATAAAGGCTAATGAAGCAAATTGCTGCATTTCTGAATCCTTCGTGTTACATATACTTTAGTACAGTCCATAAAGTGAAAAGGTGTTATTCTTATTCTATAATGAAATACTGATTTATGTGAAAAATCATTCAAACTTCAAAGAGGAAAGTTCATCATTTATGTAATGCTCCCTGTTGTTAGTGTTTTTTAGGTCATTGTGTTATGAGTGACAATGTATGCTTTCTGAGTGAGAATTGTTGCCAGTGTTATGGTCAAACAAGCTTATTTTGAGACATGTATGAAGTGTTTTGGTGGTTTTAGTGTATTTTGGAGGTGAGATTAACTGTTTGGCCAAGATGCATGTTGGTAATGCAGACTGCGTGAATAGTTTAGAAAAAGTGGCTTCAGTATTGACCGATGCTTGTTAGCAATTGAAAAAAACTATAATATTAAGGCTATGTGAGAGGTTATAGACCTACAGTCAGTGTCCAGATTTCAGTTTCTATTTAACATTTACATTTTAGTCATTTAGCAGACGCTCTTATCCAGAGCGACTTACAGTTAGTGAGTGCATACCTTTTTCATACTGGCCCCCGTGGGAATCGAACCCACAACCCTGGCGTTGCAAACACCATGCTCTACCAACTGAGCTACACAGGATTTAACCCATCTAAACAGTAGGCTACAGTTCCCTTGACATGCCATAGGCCTATTTGAAGTCCCATCTTGTGACTATCGAATTTGTATAGTGCCTCACTATCCTCACGCATAACATAGCCGGCACTGCTATCATCCTCTTTTACCACTTCACCAAATCTTTCCTAAACCTTACTTTTCTGGCCCTCCCGTCTCTTTATTTTCAACTCTCCTTTCGTAGCTTTTGTCTTATTGAATTCAACTTAGACAATGTCCTTTTTGCCTCCGTGGATTGACCTTCACTTTTTCTGCCCGTTCCCTAAAGCATTAGGTGATAGGTGTGTAGGCTATTTGGCACGTGTACAGTTAGGCCCTGAAGCTTAAGCACTAAAGCCAGATAGCCGAAAATAATGAAAGAAAAACCTAAAAGTAGCCTATAGATATAAATTGCACAAGAATGATACATTTCTGGATTTTTTAAAGGTATTGTTTTTCTCTTTATTCAACCCACCACCCCACCTGCCCTTCAACCACAAAATATTGAATGACCCTAAACCCATCCACCCCGCGGATATAACAACGGGGCCTGCGGGTTATGAGTCAACCCGCGTATCACTAGTGTGTGTGTGTGTGTGTGTGTGTGTGTGCGTATGTGTGTGTGCGTGTGTGTGTGTGTGTGTGCTACACAGACATGGAGGTCAACAAGGTTTGTCCCCCCCAACACCTACACACTCTACTGACGTCATAATGAGTAGTGCCAACCCCCACACAGTGACATAATCGTTTTGCTTGATGCCCACACAGTAAGGTGATATAACTGTGAATGAGCACGCACACAACCACATACATGATGTCACACACCTGTTCTCATCCCTGGCTCCACAGAGGCATGAGAAGAGTAGTCTCTGTAGTGGTTTGGCTGTGTGTGAATGAGTGAGTGAGTGAGTGAGTGAGTGAGTGTGTGTGTGTGTGTGTGTGTGTGTATGTGTGTGTGTAGGTCTGGCTGAGGCTGCTCTGTGTGATGCTGTGAGAAAGTGACACCTGACACTTTATCACAGGGTCCTGGTGACAATACAAGACTAAGCCCCGCCTCTTCTGGAGAAGGTGTGTGGGGGGGGGGTTGTGTGACTGGGTAAGTGTTAAGGTGATAGCTGCTGCCTAAGCTGTGTGGAGAGGTAAGGGGATACATCCTCATGACCACATGGTTCGGTTTTCATTTCCTTCGCCATTTCACCGGCAAGTTAAAGCCCACTCATTCATCCAACGGTAAGGGCTTATTGGCAAGTGTGTGAATAGATTTTTATCTATTTCACTTGCTTTGGCAATGTAAACATATGTTTCCCATGCCAATAAAGCCCTTAAATTGAAATTGAATAGAAATTGAAATTGAGAGAGAGAGAGAGAGAGAGAGAGAGAGAGAGAGAGAGAGAGAGATGGCAAACAAAAGACGAAACTCTTTCATTCGATAATGACACAATCTCCTCTCTCGTCTCCTCTCCCATCCCAGTGACAGAATTACATTAATATAATTATTATAGAATTCTATTTCTTTCTTTTTTTGTCTTTTTTTGTTTTTTTGGGGGGGGGGGTATTCTATTTCTTTGATTATGTCTCAGATAGCTGTTAGCCGCTGTTAGCCGCTGTTAGCCGCTGTTAGCCGCTGTTAGGCCCTGGAGAGTCTCTTTAGATCAGTCTATATATCTACACCCAGAGGAAATAGTATTGGCTGGGTTAGACAGAGCAGCCTACTGTAATATCTAGACCCCCTGTCAGTTTGTGCGTGCGTACGTGTGTGTCTCTCTTTCTCTCTCTTTGTGTGCGTGTGTGAGTGCGTGTGTATGTGTGTATGTTTGTGTGGAGAGCAGCCTTCAGATATACCCACGCCCCCTGTTAATTAAGCAATAAGGCCAGAGGAGGTGTGGTATATGGCCAATATACCACGGCTAAGGGTTGTTATTACGCACTGGATACATACCTTAACCGTGGTATATTGGCCATATATCACAAGCCCCCGAGGTGCCTTATTGCTATTATAAACTGGTTACCAACGTAATTTGAGCAGTAAAAATAACTATTTTGTCATACCCGTGGTATATGGTCTGATGTACCACGGCTTTCAGCCAATCAGCATTCAGGGCTCGAACCACCCAGTTTATAATATGTATTAAATAACACACTCCCTCTGCAGCGGCAGTCATTGTCTTCAGTAGGATTCTATTAGAGTCGTTAAATAATACTTTTTAAAAAGCTGGACACGACTCACATTACTGTTTAACTTTACTGTTATGGCTGACTACAAAAAGGAAGAAAATTTGAAAATGTTCTCCTTCCTGTTTTGGGTTTTATATCCACCACTATTTACATTTGTACATAATATCACAACCATATGTCTGTCTCTCTCTTCTCTCTCTAGCTCTCTCTCTCTATCTAGCTCTCTTTATCTCTCTCTTTCTCACTACTCTCTCAATTCAATTTCAATGTAAGGGGCTTTTTTGGCATGGGAAACATATGTTTACATTGCCAAAGCAAGTGAAATAGATAATAAACAAAAGTGAAATAAACAATACAAAAAATTAACAGTAAACATTACACTCACAAAAGTTCCAAAAGAATAAAGACATTTCAAATGTCATATCATCTCTCTCTCTCTCTCTCTCTCTCTCTCTCTCTCTCTCTCTCTCTCTCTCTCTCTCTCTCTCTCTCTCTCTCTCTCTCTCTCTCTCTCTCTCTCTCTCTCTCTCTCTCTCTCTCTCTCTCTCTCTCTCTCTCTCTCTCTCTCTCTCCTCTCTCTAGCTATCTCTCTCCCCAGTCTCTCCCTCTCTTTCTACAGTATCAAGTCAACCATTCACTGTACAAGGTACATCATTTTCTCTTGCATTCCCGGTGCTACAGTCACACAGTCAGTACAGCTACAGTCACACAGTCAGTACAGCTACAGTCACACAGTCAGTACAGCTACAGTCACACAGTCAGTACAGCTACAGTCACACAGTCAGTACAGCTACAGTCACACAGTCAGTACAGCTACAGTCACACAGTCAGTACAGCTACAGTCACACAGTCAGTACAACTACAGTCACACAGTCAGTACAGCTACAGTCACACAGTCAGTACAGCTACAGTCACAGTGTCAGTACAGCTACAGTCACACAGTCAGTACAGCTACAGTTACACAGTCAGTACAGCTACAGTCACACAGTCAGTACAGCTACAGTCACACAGTCAGTACAGCTACAGTCACACAGTCAGTACAGCTACAGTCACACAGTCAGTACAGCTACAGTCACACAGTCAGTACAGCTACAGTCACACAGTCAGTACAGCTACAGTCACACAGTCAGTACAGCTACAGTCACACAGTCAGTACAGCTACAGTCACACAGTCAATACAGCTACAGTCACACAGTCAGTACAGCCTGAAATCAGTTGGTTCTGAGTTAATCTCTTCTTCTGGACTCGCTTAGCTGTCTCACAAATCTACAGGAGAGTAAATAGTAGAGGAATGCAGGGAAAAGGAAACCAGAAGCTGAAGGGCCATAAAACCCAGAACAAACCCAGTGAGTATCGTATAACTTCTACACACACACAAACCTACGCACTGATGCACTAATGCAAAAGGTGGCACATGGACATACAGACAAGCAGGCATACACCCACTGACGCAGGCAGTAATGCACACATGCACATATGCAGACACACACACACACACGCACGTGTGAACGCATGAACACACACACACATTAGGTCAATGTGTTAGTGATTAAGGTTGGTGACAGAGGGTCTGTGGAGTTCTGTAGAGGCCCTGCCTGCACTACTCCCCAGCCCCAGAACAGACTGGGCTGCAGTCTGGAGCCTAATCCCTCAGCTCCCCCCCCCCCAGGAAGTCCTGGAATTCAAGGTAACCCTAGGAGTCTGGCTGCCCTGACCACACTTACTGTAGCAACCTGGGCTCACTGCATACACAGGAGAGAGGAGAGGAAAAGAGAGATCCCATCTCTCCATCTCCCACGCCTCTGATTTCTGTGGACTGACTCCTGACCTCCTCTGGTGTAGCCTACTAACCTCAGTGGTGATCTACCTACTTCACTGAGATGACCGTTTGATATTCTAACCTCTTATAATAATAATATGCCATTTAGCAGACGCTTTTATCCAAAGCGACTTACAGTCATGCGTGCATAATTTTTTTTTGTGTATGGGTGGTCCCGGGGATCGAACCCACTACCTTGGCGTTACAAGCGCCATGCTCTACCAGCTGAGCTACAGAGGACCACAAGAGATACCTTACAAGAATGAGCTGCAGTGAAGACTGAAAGTAGTGGATACGCTGTTTCAACTAACTGGCTAACTGTTCAATACTGTTCAATATTATATTATTATTATATTATTATGTATTATTATATCTTATCTATTATATTATCCACCTATCATTAGTGTTCTAGATAACTGGGTAGACTAAGCCAAAAAAGTAACATATAAAACTGATCATAACTGCTTTGTGGTTAAGTAGCCATCCTGTGAAAGACTGAGCAACTACCCTGCTGCCCTGCTACAGAGACCCTCCCTCCCTCCTTGCCTGTTCCCCCCTCCATCCATCTGGTCAGACATTTATACGTCTGTTTTACGGGCCACAGCGGAGGCCAAGGTGGTAAAACAGACGTGTGTGGGAGACAGGGTGTGAGACAGACGGCTGGTGCTGACAACTAGGAGGGATGTCCCAGTCGTAACCCCCCACTCTCTGTCTGCAATGGAAGTTACAGATGCATGGTCCATGTTTAATATTGCATATCTAGACTGAAATCCATCTCTTATAAAAGATGGATTCTCAGTTGGGACACTGACAGAGTACAGGCATTGGGGTCAGCTAAAGGCTGCAGACCGGATACTGTCCCCTTATTATTTTATAATGAGTCCTGGCCACCAGCTATACTATATCAACAAATAAATACATTATTTTAGCTCTGTGGATTAGAGTGGACACGCACGCACGCATGCACATATCACACACAAACACACACTTTGATCCCTTTGTGATGAAACAGGAAATATCCCCTCCTCGTCCACCCACAGCTTGTTACACATTACCATAGGCATGTCCAGCTGCAGGACCCTAGTCCTCCGTGTGTGTGTGTGTGTGTGTGTGTGTGTGTGTGTGTGTGTGTCCTCCAGACTTTCACACTACCCTACGCTGACCCACTGACTGGCTGTTGTCGCAGGGTTTCCCAAACTTGGTCCTGGGGACCCCAAAGGGTGCACATTTTGTATTTTGCCCTAGCACAACACAGCTGATTCAAATAATCAACTCATCATCAAGCTTTGATTATTTGAATCAGCTGTGTAGTGCTAGGGTAAAAACCAAAACGTGCACCCTTTGGGGTCCCCAAGACCGAGTTTGGGAAACGTCTGTTACAGTACGGGATGTTGATGACAGAGAGCCAGAGGAATGTGCCACTAAATGGAAGATCAAATGTCAGCCTGACGGTCACCCATCTGGGCTGGACATCAGCCCTCTGACTGGGGGTTAGGATGGAAGGATGGATGGATGACTACTTCATGGGTTTGTTCATTTGTTCATTCATTCATTCATCCAAACACCCAGTCCCCCCCCCAGTTTGAACTGTCTCTACTGGGTAACATCCTGGACACTTCTCCTTGCCTGGTTGAACTCTTACTGTAAGTCTTGACCACAGTGTTACTTTCCCTTTGTTTGTATTACTTTCCCTTTGTTTGTATTACTTTTCCTTTGTTTGTATTTTACTGTAAACTGAATGACAGTTGAAACTTCCGTTGGAAGGATGCTTCCAACATGAGGCTTTAGAGTTTGAGCCATTCCAAACTCCAGGCTTTGTCTTTCAAATCCTTTTGCTTTTAGTTTGGGATGCCTTTTGGCATGCAGCTCCTGAAGGTCTTTATAAACCTCCTCTCCTCTCCTCCGCTTGGAAAGGATTTGTTTCTGGGGTCTCTGTGTATTTTATGTTCTCTTCAGGCAAGCATGGGGTGAGAGAGATTGAGAGAGAGAGGGAGGGGTGTGTGTGTGGGGGAGAGAAGGAGAGAGCGAGGAGAGAGAAAGAGAGAGAGAGAGAGAGAGAGAGAGCGAGAGAGAGAGAGAGAGAGAGAGAGAGAGAGAGAGCGAGAGAGAGAGAGACATTTCCTGAGCTTAGCTAGGCCTTCTGGCTGGGATTTCTCTCCACGGCTCACAAAGCGATCGCAGCTGAGCAAAGGCTAAACACACACATTGCACACACACACACACCACACACACGCACACACACACCCACACACACTGATTGGCCTTGTCAGTGCTTATGTAGAAATAATAGTTCTGCATCGTGCACCAATTGGCAAGACGAGCGTAAGTGAAAACACATGTTCTGTTTAATGCATGAAACAGAAGCAGAGAAGCCTCATCTTGCAGATAGGGCAGATGTAAAACAAAAGCAGAGTAGATTGTCAGGAAGACAGGGACCCAACGGAAATGTATCCGGTTTTCCAAATCAACATGCAATACTTGAACTAGATTTCAGAAAACAAACTGTTTACAACCAAGGGCTATCATATTTCAGACATCTGCACATACAACCATTCACCAGAAAATGTACACCCAAGGGTCCCTATTCATAAAGCGTTACAGAGTAGGAGTGTTGATCTAGGATCAGGTCCCCCGTCCATCCATCTTATTCACTATGATCTAAAACTGATCCTAGATCAGCACTTACTCTGAGGTCTACTGTAATACTGTGTGGAGAGTCGTTTCTACAGCCACATGATGTCACTTAGGTACAGTGGTGGAAAAAAGTATTTAGTCAGCCACCAATTGTGCAAGTTCTCCCACTTAAAAAGATTAGAGAGGCCTGTAATTTTCATCATAGGTACACGTCAACTATGACAGACAATATGAGAATTTTTTTCTCCAGAAAATCACATTGTAGGATTTTTTATGAATTTATTTGCAAATTATGGTGGAAAATAAGTATTTGGTCAATAACAAAAGTTTCTCAATACTTTGTTATATACCCTTTGTTGGCAATGACACAGGTCAAACGTTTTCTGTAAGTCTTCACAAGGTTTTCACATACTGTTGCTGGTATTTTGGCCCATTCCTCCATGCAGATCTCCTCTAGAGCAGTGATGTTTTTGGGGCTGTCGCTGGGCAACACGGACTTTCAACTCCCTCCAAAGATTTTCTATGGGGTTGAGATCTGGAGACTGGCTAGGCCACTCCAGGACCTTGAAATGCTTCTTACGAAGCCACTCCTTCGTTGCCCGGGCGGTGTGTTTGGGATCATTGTCATGCTGAAAGACCCAGCCACGTTTCATCTTCAATGCCCTTGCTGATGGAAGGAGGTTTTCACTCAAAATCTCATGATACATGC
Source organism: Coregonus clupeaformis (assembly GCF_020615455.1). Taxonomy (NCBI): domain Eukaryota; kingdom Metazoa; phylum Chordata; class Actinopteri; order Salmoniformes; family Salmonidae; genus Coregonus; species Coregonus clupeaformis. The sequence continues at coordinate 23,594,538 of NC_059226.1, read as the reverse complement.
CCCATTCATTCTTTCCTTTACACGGATCAGTCGTCCTGGTCCCTTTGCAGAAAAACAGCCCCAAAGCATGATGTTTCCACCCCCATGCTTCACAGTAGGTATGGTGTTCTTTGGATGCAACTCAGCATTCTTTGTCCTCCAAACACGACGAGTTGAGTTTTTACCAAAAAGTTATATTTTGGTTTCATCTGACCATATGACATTCTCCCAATCCTCTTCTTCCAAATGCACTCTAGCAAACTTCAGACGGGCCTGGACATGCACTGGCTTAAGCAGGGGGACACGTCTTGCACTGCAGGATTTGAGTACCTGGCGGCGTAGTGTGTTACTGATGGTAGGCTTTGTTACTTTGGTCCCAGCTCTCTGCAGGTCATTCACTAGGTCCCCCCGTGTGGTTCTGGGATTTTTGCTCACCGTTCTTGTGATCATTTTGACCCCACGGGGTGAGATCTTGCGTGGAGCCCCAGATCGAGGGAGATTATCAGTGGTCTTGTATGTCTTCCATTTCCTAATAATTGCTCCCACAGTTGATTTCTTCAAACCAAGCTGCTTACCTATTGCAGATTCAGTCTTCCCAGCCTGGTGCAGGTCTACAATTTTGTTTCTGGTGTCCTTTGACAGCTCTTTGGTCTTGGCCATTGTGGAGTTTGGAGTGTGACTGTTTGAGGTTGTGGACAGGTGTCTTTTATACTGATAACAAGTTCAAACAGGTGTCATTAATACAGGTAACGAGTGGAGGACAGAGGAGCCTCTTAAAGAAGAAGTTACAGGTCTGTGAGAGCCAGAAATCTTGCTTGTTTGTAGGTGACCAAATACTTATTTTCCACCATAATTTGCAAATAAATTCATTAAAAATCCTACAATGTGATTTTCTGGATATTTTTTTCTCATTTTGTCTGTAATAGTTGACGTCTACCTATGATGAAAATTACAGGCCTCTCTCATCTTTTTAAGTGGGAGAACATGCACAATTGGTGGCTGACTAAATACTTTTTTTCCCCACTGTACTTGGCAAGCACAGGGAGAATTGCTGCATTGTCCATTAGGTCAGAATCCTAACCACAGTGATGTAATGACCCTTGACTTTTGAGTACCAATCCTGCCATCCGACACACACACACACACACACACACACACACACACACACACACACACACACACACACACACACACACACCACAAACACATTGTTACTACTGTGTGTTGACAGGTCTTGGACTCGCCTCGAAAAACAAGACCCAGGTAATCAGATCTCAGCGGGCATAGGACGGAGTCAACCTTAGACACTGATCTAAGGTCAATTTTTATGTCTCCCCCCTAATAGTGGAGGTTAGCTCCTGAGTGGCGCAGTGGTCTAAGGCACTGCATCGCAGTGCTAACTGTGCCACTAGAGATCCTGGTTCGAATCCAGGCTCTGTCGCAGCCGGCCGCGACCGGGAGACTCATGGGCGGCGCACAATTGGTCCAGGGTAGGGGAGGGAATGGCCGGCAGGGATGTAGCTCAGTTGATAGAGCATGGTGTTTGCAACGCCAGGGTTGTGGGTTTGATTCCCACGGGGGGCCAGTATAAAAAATAAATAAAAAATATGTATTCACTAACTGTAAGTCGCTCTGGATAAGAGCGTCTGCTAAATGACTAAAAAATAAATGTAAAATGTTATGATTTCGGGAAGATAAGCTGATCCTAGATCTGTGACTAAAGGCAATCAGATGTTATACATCGGCTTCTCTGGCTGCTACAGCGAGAGAATGCTGACCCACATTAAAATACCAGCACACTGTGACAGCATGGTAGTGTTTATTTAACAGATAGCATTTTGGGTTAGGACCCTTGAGCTAACCTTGAACTCGATCTTACCTGGAACCCACAGGGTGAAAGCAAGAGAGGAAGACCCAAGAACACCTGGAGGTGTGGCAGAACAAGACATGAAGAAAGTGGGGTTGACATAGCAACACCTTGAAGGAATGGTGCAGGACAGAAGAGTTTGGAAGAGATTGGAAGCGTGCAATTCCATAAGGAATTCAATGGCCTAACTATGTACCCTTGAACATTCCCTACTTTCAACCATAATCCCCGAAATACCATTCCCTGATCCAGGAGCCTTCAGCCCATATCTGATGTGCAGATGTGAGTGCAGGATTTTGTTCCAGCCCTGCACTAAGACAAGAACACAGCCCTACTCCAGTGTAAAAATCATGTATCTATGTCAGCTGGGGGTCTCTGGTGTGTGTTTGTACACGTGGATGCTTTTGTTCCAGCCCAGCACTAACCCACCACCACAACACCCCTACAGTGTAAAAACCATTGAGTCTCAACCGAGGGGGTACGCACCTTCTTGGCGGCCCGCGACGGAGACCTTCGCGTGGGCTTGGGCACCTCTCTAGTCAGGGTGGCGGGCAGCTTGGACACGGACCCGTTCTCTCTCTTGGCGGCGGGCAAGGAGGCCGGGGGCGAGGAGGGAGGCGGTGAGGCTGGGGGTGAGGCGGGGGACACAGAGGTGGGTCCCCCCAGGCGGACAGCCATCTCCTCGGTGCAGACGAGGCGCAGGCTGCGGAGGTACTCATCTGTCTCCCGGTCCACCACCAGCAGCCTGGTCTCCTGCTCCACCGCCTTGATCCTCTGTACCACCTGTGGGGAGGGGGAGATCATTATCGCACATCATTATAACACTGTACATAGCCATAATATGACATTTGAAATGTGTCTATTCCTTTGAAACTTGTGAGTGTAATGTTTACTGTTCATTTTTTATTGTTTAATTCACTTTTGTTTATTATCTATTTCACTTGCTTTGGCAATGTAAACATATGTTTCCCATGCCAATAAAGCCCTTAGAATTTAATTGAATAGAGGAGAGGATGAAAGGGTAAGACAGGGAGAGAAAGATGAAAGAGAATGAGAGTAATAACATGATTATTGACATAACAATGAAGTATTGCACTACAGGGAATAGGATGTGATATGAGACAGAAACACCAACACTCTCTACAGTATCTGGGCCCTACATCAAGTCAGCCTCTTTATTGTAGTGTCTAAAGTGGGACTCCCTTGTCCCAGACGTCCCATTAGACGTCTGTCTCTGCCGTTCATTACTTACTGCTGAGTGGCATGGGGTAAGGGAGGAAGGAAGGCGGGGTTTGGGATGTAAACACAACGAGGACGTCTGGAACTCTGGTGATTTATAGACAGTTGGTTATGAGGTCCAGATTGCAGACCCAGTGGAGTACACGTGACTAACCGGATTTTGATCCCAGGTCTCCTGCATGGGCGCCACAAGACTGTGTTAGTCCACTGAGCTAAAGTCTATAAGTATTAGGTCTTAACTAAAGGTATGAAAAATATATGATAAGAGCGTCTGCTAAATGACTAAAATGTAAATGTATCAGACAAGGTCTCAGGCAAGGTTCCTCATCATGCGAGTGTGGCTCACCGAACCAAAGTGTTACACACTTACAGTGCAGGGCTTCCTATATGGCTCATCCTGGGTCACAATGTCAGAGGTGACACACACTGACATGCAACTAACATGATGACAGCCATTTCAGACGTTCTACCTCACTGGAATAGATTGGCTGCACTTCAATCTCATGCATGCTATGTCTGCTTTATGTGTGTTTGTCTCATCTTCAGGCTGACATTGCCCATCAGAGATACAACACAGCCATTCACTAAGAACTCAGATCACTATCAACACAGCAGTGTGAGTGTGTGTGTGTGTGTGTGTGTGTGACCAGGCACTCTCAGCAGCTGATGATAGGGAGATGTGTGATGTCTTCCAGTAACTTCTGAAAGGCTGTCTAGACTGTCTGCTTATTCTCAGAGACCATAGAACATTATAGACTAAACAACTTGGTTAGAGTGCGATGTTAACCACTCACTGTGTCTTTACATGGTTTCAATGTGCTAAGTAGGCTAGTCATAAAAAAGTGGATATTTTAACCTGGAAAAGTTGTTAGGAGTTTAGTTATGATTTATATTATGCCACTGCATGGGGAAATGCTGAGTTGTTTTTAGGGGAGCTAAAGTAATGGTCTATTTTGGTATTGTCCATTGTTGTATACTATGATTATTTTATATAGGCATAATTAGCTTATAAAACCATATTAAGGGTGCAGTGAATACATTCAAGTATCAAATCAAATGTCAAGTGCTCCTTCAACGTTTTGAACTTTTTGAATGCCAATGCATGATACAGTAGCTCTGTTGACCCCTCCGTGTCCTCCTCTCTCTTCCTCCTCTGTCTGTCTGTCATTTCCATGACAATATCATTACCGAAACACTAGGCTCATAAGATATTAAACATGTCGATGTAGTCCACTGACAGAAAAAATCGGATGGAGTTGGACAGTTCGTGATGTGCTATACTCACTTGATGGTGCGTATCTTTCTCCACATTTCCCCCGTTCACCTCAATGACACGATCCCCCGCGCGCAGCCCCGACGCTTCCGCTGACGATGCGGGCTCTACTTTGCGAATGTACTGGCCGGTCTTCCCCTTCTCACCGTGCAGGTGAAACCCGTACCCGTTCTCACTCTTTGTCATGATACAAAGCCGTGGTTTCAGTTCGCTGGCCATTTCCCCTGCAGTCCAGAACTTTAAAACTGTTTTATTCTTGAATATAGTTTCCAAAGCAGAAAAAAACTACAAAAATGTAATACAATAATGACCCAACAGCGCGCAGAGTAAAACTTTCACTCTACATGTAAAACACCATCCTCTTCGTATGCGTAATTTGTTCCAAAAGTAGCTCTGCAGGTTCTTCAAACACGAAAACGCTCCAAACACAAGAAAACTCTCTGTATTAAAAATGACATTCCAGCATAGAACTTCACATGCAATAAAGGCAAACTCCACCTGAAATTAGCCTAAATTATCGACGCCAAGCTCTCTGCTAGTCGTTTGGTCTCTCCAAAAACGAGTGAATTATTGTTGTTGGCGGCGCAGCGTCCTCAATCCCTCCAACTGCCCATCCTGAGGACTGATAAAGCGAGAGACCCCCGTGCAACATGCTGCACCAGGAAAGACTAACAATCACTAACTAACTCCTCTCTCGACCTCCGTCCATAACAACCGTTTTGTCTAGGGCTGTCAGTTTTGCCTAGGGCTGTCATTATCAGAGCGCAGCGCTTGAAGAGTGGGCTAAGAAGGGGTCCTTTCTCACTGAGTAGCCTAATCAAGCTCATGCTATGAAAATGCTGCAGTTTTGCACGGGATGGGGTTCCAGGTACGGGGCCTCCGTATGTAATCGACCTATCAGTGTGCTCGCTGCGTGTCTCAAGTGTCCAAAATGGCGACCTCACCAAAAATAGTTGGGAGGTTGTTTTGTTGTTGTCGGAAAGGACTCAATTCTATCATGTTGACAACACAATGATTTATTGTCATTAAATTGAGGTAAATAACGATTTATTTGCAACATGACCCCTCTAGCACCATTACGTATGGCATACAATTACGCATACCGTTCATGTTACAACACTGCCACTAAGTGGTCAAATTAAGAAATACATGTAAAAAGGGTAAGACAATTGAGAAAAGTATCCTTTTGTGTGTGTGTGTGTGTGTGTGTGTGTGTGTGTGTGTGTGGTCCAGCCTAACTCCATCACCTCCCATAGCGTTTGGACGTGTGTTCTGACACCTCTCCCAAACATGTAGATCAACAATGGAATTAATCACAAGTTGTTTCCTTGGATAAACAAACATGGATGAACATGTTGTGGGACAGAGGTTGTGTGTGACCACAATGGTAGAGCAAAAGAGCTAATCTACTCCCTAATTTTCCAGTTGTAATCAGTAGGAACCAGAGTCATGTGGTCAAGAAAAACTCTGACCATGGGTTGCATCCATCCCAATTGTCTCTCCTTCCTCCTAATGTGTGCACTTCCCTTCACTGCTTTGAAAGGAATGGACTGGTATAATAAATATGGTGGAAGCTCCCTTGCCAATGCCTTCACCAATCCAATGCTTTTAGATTTGTGGGAACTAGTGAACAAGTGTACACTTCAGGAGAAAGGACATGTTATTGGAACGCAGCTATCAGACACTCACCACTGAGTAGTACAAGCTGAACTGCAACAGAAGGGGGAGCCTGTCTGGCCTGCATTGTCACAGTCAAACTGGTGAGAGGAGCACTAATACATGAAGACATAGGGGGGCAGCAGAGGAGTGTCTTTACCACTCTGGGGTGAAATTTCCTCACTAAGGTTAAGGTTAGGATTGGGGTAGGGGAAGCTGATACCCTACTCCGTCTTTACTAAGGTCAAGGATGCTGTATATACGGTATAGTAGCCTATATATGTACGGTAACGGTATGTTGTAATTTCATGTTATAATACAGTAGTCTATTATATTATTTTGCTGTTGCTGTCTATACATAGAAACAGCAGGTGGCAGCAGAGGAATGTATTTGCAGAGGCCACGAAGACTGTACATGCACTGTATGTTGCCCAACAGTACAGGTATGATACATTATCAAGAAATAGAATTAGGCATTCTATTTCTATGGCCAGTCCACCCATTATGTCTCATTGACTTGAATGGGGATGCCGGTTCTAGCGATTCTATTTATATTTAGCCTACTATCTTTTGTTTTATTTTGTTTTATTTGACAATTCAAAAACACAATACAACCACAAAATGTGGATACAATGCAGTTAACAACCGTCGAGGATAAAAAAACAAAACACTTCTCTCCATTGGGGAAATAATGCTGATACAGTATATTCACATACTGTATTTACAGTATATTCTTACGTTGTTGTCTCTTTGTAACTTGCAGACAGCGCTATTTCTCATACTTTTCAAACCGTGGATTAAACACAACAACAGAGAGAAACTGAGGAGGAGTAGTGTTGTCTTTAGTGTCATCCCAGGATATTAGTGTCTCGTCTTGGAGGAGCTGTACGTCAGTCAGGGAACCAGATCACTTTCTGCAGACGCACACTGTGACAGAAAGAACACAATCCATCCATCCATCCATCCATCCATCCATCCATCCATCCATCCATCCATCCATCCATCCATCCATCCATCCATCCATCCAGGCTCTACAGTATAAGTGGCTCTATGTCACTCCTCCTCTACTCTTCTCCTACTCTTCTCTCTCTCTCTTTCTCTTTCTCTCTCTCCCTCTCTCTCTCTCTTTCTCTCTCTCTGTATCTCTCTGTCTCTCTTTTTCTCTCTCTCCATCAATCATTTTAAATTTCAATCTGAGCCCCATTTACTTTCTCTTAATCTTTTCAGCTCCTCAAAAAAGATAGAGCGAGCGAGAGAAAAAGAAAGTAAGAACGAAAGAAAGAAAGAAAGAAAGAGGGGAGAGAAACAGGCCTTTCGGCGATGCATTGAGTTGACTCTCTCGCCCTCTCATTTTCTCACTCCTCCACTCATCTATTATTCTCTGTCGTTAGTTATTGTGCTTCATTTGCAGTCCTGGAGGTGGATAAGGGAGAGAGAGAGGAAGGAAGATGAGAGAGGGAGTAAGGAGGGGTGAATCAAAGTTTTAAGCAAACAAGACAAAACCTCAATGACGGGAATAGTGCTGTCAGTGTAAAGTTGTAAGTAGCAGAAAGTTGTGAAGTGAAATGTAATGATGGTTGTCTCTGCCCTTCTCTGGATCTACTGGCTGCATATGAGATAATGATTCTATAGGCCTGGCCCAAATAGCACCCTTTTCCCTGTGTACTGCACTAGTCCATGTGGACTTGAAGGTATGCATACATGGCATACAGCATATACACTGTGTTTATAGTTGGTATAAAGTTGATATAAATCAGTTATAACTAGCTAACTAAGTAACAAACTAAGTAACAAACTAACTAACAAATTAACTAACTGACTAACTCACTAACTAATTGGTTTATCCACCTTTTTCTCAAATTGAATTATTCACTAAACAGGAAATTACCACTTTCCAGTCCCAGTTTGGCACCTCATCCCTCTTCCTACATTAACCATAATAGATGTCCCAGTCTAAAATGGGCACACAAATCAAATCCACTTTTTGTCAATCCTTGTGCTGGCCATTGGAACACAATAAACCATTACACCCAGAGCATCGTTCCGGCAGACCTTTCCAATAAAATAGCAATTTCCAGGCAATTTCCACTCAGGCCAGCGACGGAAATCTACATGGAACGCATTACTCAATTCCATTAGCAGATCCACCAGAACACAACCCGGGATAATAGTGGTGGGGTTTTAAATAGATACGTCTGCAATACCACCAATGTTTTCCTTTCTGTTTTATTCAGGATTAAATTACTTTTTGTCTTCTCACAATGCAAACACACCTTTGGCGAGAATCATTCTATTCAGTTCCGTTTTACATTTTGTATCAGCCATAATCATAATTTCCTCTGAGCTGAGTTAAATAAAGGTTAAATATATATATATTTTTGAATGCAAATGTAAGTGTTCTAGAACCAGTTGAGTAACAGGTAGAGAGTTCTATGCCTAATGCACTAGACAGCTGATGACTAAGACTCTATAGATGAAGTGCAGAGCTCAAGGGCTGCAGACAAGACCAAAACACATTCATGAATTCAACTGGGAAACACTGAGGATCCGTAGACACTGCAGCTTTAGAGGACTGGAGGGAGGGAGGGAAAGAGAGAGAAGTGGGAGTGAGAGAAAGAAAGATGAGAGGAGAGGGAGCCAACAAGGGTGAAAAAGAGAGAAAGGTGAGAGAGAGGAAAAATAAATAGGGAGAGCAAGAGAGGAGAGAGAGCAAAGAGAAAAGGGGGAGCGATGAGTCATCTCTAAAAGGGGGAGCGATGAGTCATTGACCCTTTATCTCTCCTTTTCTATTTTTCTCTCCTTCTGTCTGGTCCTCACACCTCACTTTCTCATCTCTCTGTCTAAATCTCCTCCACTCACCTTCTAATCTCTCTCTCTCTGTCTCTCTCTCTCTCACTCTTCCTCTCTCTCTCTCTTTCTGTTTATATCTCTCTCTCGCTTTCTGTTTCTCTCTCTCTCTCTCTTTCTCTCTCTCTGCCTAACAACAACCTCTCCCTCAACGTCAGTAAGACCTACAGGAATCGGGGGGTCATCGTCGTCTGGGAATTCCTTGTCCCATCGCGCTTTAGTGACTCCTTGTGGCGGGCTGGGTGCCTGCAAGCTGACTTTGGTTGCCAGCTGGACGGTGTTTCCTCCGACACATTGGTGCGGCTGGCTTCCGGGTTAAGGGAGCAGTGTGTCAAGAAGCAGTACGGCTTGGCAGGGTTTTGTTTCGGAGGACGCATGGCTCTCGACCTTCACCTCTCCCGAGTCCATAGGGGAGTTGCAGCGATGGGACAAGACCATAACTACCAATTGGGGAGAAAAAGACTCCAGCCACCCAAGCCATAGACTGTTCTCTCTGCTTCCGCACGGCAAGCGGTACCGGTGCATCAAGTCTGAAAAGCCGTAAACCCTCTCATGAAAAATAAAGATTGAGTGAGCGAACAACAATAAACCTTATCTTTATTATTAATGGATATGAAATGGCATATAGCTTTGAGTTTTACCACACCATTGACAATAGGTTTTCCTGAGGACCTCTGTCTTTTTTAGTGATGTTGGTGGACTTTTATAGAAGCAGGCAGGTAGGTAGGGATGGTAGAAGAGAAGGGATGGTGGGAGTAAGGAAGTCTGGGAATTGACAGGATAGGGATTACCATGTGGTGCAAATCACTGTCAGTCACTTGGCTAGCGGAGGCTATTCGCCCCTTGCCACAATGTAGCGATTCCATTGAGCTCTATGGGCTCCCGAGTGGTGCAGCGGTCTAAGGCACTGCATCTCAGCGCTTGAGGCGTCACTACAGATCCCCTGGTTTGATTCCAGGCTGTATCACAACCGGCTGTGATTGGGAGTCCCATAGGGTGGTGCACAATTGGCCCAGCGTTGTCTGGGTTTGGCTGGTGTAGGCCGTCATTGTAAATAAGAATTTGTTCTTAACTGACTTGCCTAGTTAAATAAAGGAAAAATAAAAACCAATAGCAGCTGATATCCATATACTGTACCATGATTTGGGCCATAACTTTTTCCTGACCACAAAAAAAACAGCATCTGCTGTGGTTTGCTCTGTTAAATATTATCTGCATCGCTGTGAACACATGGCAATTCCCTCTGGCTATACAGAGCCATCAGAGTGTTGCTGTGTCATGCACATTCACATTCATGCTGTTAACATTGACTTCTCACTCTCCACTCACACACACACACACACACACACACACACACACACACACACACACACACACACACACACACACACACACACACACACACACACACACACACACACACACACACACACACACACACATACACACACACACACAAACAGACACAATTCATTTGCTCACACACACATAACATGCACACACATTTATACTGACTCTACACAAACGCACACACACTCATATTTACATATCTAACTCTATCGATCCAGTATCCCTGCACATTGTAAATACGGTATTGGGACTGACCCTGTATATAGCTTCTTACTTTCTCCTGTTATTTTTTATTTTAATTTATTGTGTGTTTTTGTTCTATCTTGTTATTTTTAGTACTACATTGATATTGATTACTGCATTGTTGGGTTTGGAGCTTGCAAGAACGGCATTTCACTGTACTTGTGCACGTGATATTAAAACATGAAATTAGAAACATATAATAAGCAAAAGTTAGTGAGTTGCCATCACATCTTAGTTGTCTTTTACCAACCTACAACCAAGACAGCTTGTCTAAGATAACTCATGAATGCTTATTAATAAAATGTAATGTAATTAATAAAATAAATAATTATTATTTGCAGTGGGGGCAGCAGGAACAGTCTATCCACGTCTTTGTGACCAAGGAAAATCAGAGAGGCAGCTTGACATTTTGGAAAGCGGCCTGTAATTCCGAAAGCAGGGATCCGTGAAATTATATTTTGGGTTTAAGTTTCTGACTGGTGAGATGCCAGGTTTTGGAAAGAACTCTATCAAATGTTATTACATCCTCTCTCCTGTAATCTTTTGGTTGAAGAGAAATGAGTACATATTAATGTGGAGTTGAGAGAAACTCTGTAGGTACTGCATATGGCTCAGTTGCAGTATTTACACACGCACATGCACACACGTCAAAGAGCACGCACGCTAGTTCGAATCCCCGAGCTGACAAGGTGAAAAATCTGTCGATGTGCCCTTGAGAAAGGCACTTAACCCTAATTGCTCCAGAGAATGGCAGACCTTGGTCATGACCCCACTCTCCGAGGGTGTCTCAGGGAGAATTGGGATATGCACAGTAGCGGTGCGTGGGTAAAATCACTGGGGAAGCCAAGCAAGAAAAAAATGCCATATTACAACCTATGTGTTGTGATAATTGCAGTGTTTGCTCTATAACCTGTTAGTTCATATGCCTTGACACTGTGATATATAGGCCTAAGGCCAAGACAGTAAGAAGACACAGTTGCAGAATAAATTCAACCAGAGAGCTACATCTGTCTGGTGAAGCCCACTAAGCATATTGCATGTAACAAACAGTTACATGACCTACAGCAAGTTCATGTTTCCGACATTTTAGGACCACTAAACAACTATTGATTTAGAACCACAGAGAGTTGCAGCAAGTTGCAAAGAAAACAGGAGCTGCCTCCAGTATTCCAGCACCATTTCAACTTCAACATTTCAACATCATCTAATTACCTCTGCTTAGTCTAATACAGTGACAACTAAAAGATACCAAAAACAATTTAGTCCAATGAACGTATGATGTGGCTGTCCATGGTTTCTGTTTGTTTGTGTGTGTGTGTGTGTGTGTGTGTGCGTGCGTGCGTGCAAGTAGAAAAAACATGACTCTATCATACAGTACACACTTTTAGTTTTTGTTGTCCTAGGCTACCTGGCTAAAATGCTAGCTTGCTAGCCTAATTAACTTTCATGGACAACGAAGTGCCAGGCCAGCTAATTAACATTAGCATACTACATCTAGCTATGTGTTGAACTTCCATCCTCTCAGACCAGGGGCACAATGTATGAATTTATGGTTGGATCAGAATCGCCATTATAATCATTGGCCAGTACAGAGGATTAAGTAAAACTGGATCCCCTTGACACTCTCTTTTGGTGCGCAAAGACCATTCACAGCTGAGCTCACTCTGTTTAGCTCAACGCTGATTGGCTATGATTTTATTAATTTTTTATCTAGGGAGGCCAAATGCTTGCTTGCTTCCCTTCCATGCAATGCTACTGACTGCAACAATGTCATACTCTTTCTGACCAGATGCTTTCTCCGGTGAGATACATTCAGCCTCTTGCGGATTGAAGGAAAGAGAGACGAAAGAGACGAAAGATACATTATTTGGTATATTTTTTTCTTGGTCTAATTTTTTGGGGGAAGCCTGCCTTTCCTTGGCCTCCATGAATACACGCCACTGGATATGCATAAAACACATTTCCAATTTACACATGTGTATTAATACAGACTTATACATGTGTGAAATAGGACAAATGTAAGCACTCACCAAATTATTATTATTATATTTTAGTAATTTAGCAGACACTCTTATCCAGAGCGACTTACAGTTAGTGAGTGCATACATTCTTTCATACTGGCCCCCCGTGGGAAATGAACCCACAACCCTGGCGTTGCAAGCGCCATGCTCTACCAACTGAGCTACAAGGGGACCATTATTATTATTATTATGCACACACACCTACACACACATACTTTCTGTAATATGCACTAATGTTAATAAACAGCCCCCTGATAAATAGTAATTGATAATACAATTGTAAGCTCTGCTAGGCCTTTGGAATAGGAGAAAAATGTAGACATACATACACAAATGTGCATGAAAATGCACTTTATTGGTGAGGAGGGAAACACAAATGATTGTCAGCAATTTACTCAAGTCACTGTGAGTGACTGGAACCATCATTACTGTAAGGTATGCATGGGGGGGTTGAGGGGGAGAGAGAGGGGGAGAGAGAGACGGGGGAGAGAGATGGGGAGGGAAAGGGCGGAGAGGGACAGAGAGGGGGAGAGAGAGGGGGGAGAGAGAGGGGTGAGAGAGGGGGGGAGAGAGAGAGCGCGAGAGGAAGCGAGAGGGGAGAAGTGTGTGTGTGCTCTCTTTCCCTGACAGAGAGAAAGAGTGACACATTATCAGGTCACAGAAGACCAGCAAAGTGCTGTTCTATGACTCTCTTCCTCCTTCTTTCTCTCCCTCCACCTCCACAGTGTCATCCCATTACAGGAGGAAGAGAAGCGGAAATGTTTTGGCTTCCAGGGGTGGGAAAAGGGAGTGTTGCGAATTGAGAATATTCTTGACAATCCCGATGCTCCTTGGTTCTGGCTGGATTCTTGTTATTGTAGAGGCAGACTGTGTAACAGAGGGGTGATGTTATCAGTGATTGGAACAAGGAGTGTAACAGCAGTCAAATGTTATGAATATATGTATGAATACAGAGTATTTCTTTGTATTCATTCTTTGCTCCTCTATGGGAATGGTGACATTGGTAATTTGTCCAACATGACAGCAGGTTCACGGCAGATGTGAATAATTTAAATCCTCCTCGACGTCCCGTTCTCAGCCCTACACCCTTCTGAGCATGTTCTCACATTAACATTACAGCTGACCTTGATTGATGGAGAGAGAGAGGGAGGGGGGAGAGAGAGAGACGGGGATGGAGAGAGATGCTGTAACTGATGGTCTAAGCAGCCTAATTGGTGGATAACTAAAGATCTAAGCAGCCTAATTGATGGTGATTGTACTGTAAGGTTTACATGAGAGAGAGAGAGAGAGAGAGAGGGGGAGAGGGAGAGGGAGAGAGGGGTGGAGAGGGGGGGAGAGAGAGAGGAGGGAGAGAGAAGTCTGTGTGCTCTATTTTCCTGACAGAGAGAAAGAGTAACACATTATCAGGTCACAGCAGACCAGCAGAGTGCTGTTCTATGACTTTCTTCCTCCCTCGTTCCCTCCCTCCACCTCCACAGAGTCCTTCCTCCTTCCCTCCCTCCACCTCCACAACGTCATCCCTCACCTTATCCTCCTCACTGTCCGTAGGAGACAAGTTTCCCTCATCTTCCCTCCTCTCAAAGTTGTTATCAAATCTGTCCATTTCTAAAATCGCTGACATCCAAGACTGTCAAGAAGGGAGGAGAAGCACTGACAAAGTTTACAATGGAGGTGCCATCTCCCAACTTCAGTATGAATGGTATACATTTTTAAAAGAAGCTGACAGAGAGAGAGAGGACTGGTAACAAGAAGATTGTGCTCCCATTCTTTTACATATAGAGAGGTGTCTTGGAGTCAGTGGGCCAAAATAGAGAAACTGCTATGTTGAATGCAAAACCCCATTCACACAGATAACCCACTGTAACATATTCTACAAACCCACCCAGTATGCCTGCAGGACTCTGTAGAGGTGTGTGGGAGGAATGGATGTCACCACAGTCAGTAATGAGTTCAGAACTACAGGAAACAAGCAGAGAATCCCAGCAGATAAATAGAGGAGAGCTGTCATACACCTGATGACTGCTGCAGTGTGTCCTGCATGGACACTGTAGGTGGGCGTGTGGGTCACAGTGTGTAGGAGTTAGTGTGGGGTAAAGTGGAGTGTACTGCGTCACGTGTGTGTGTGTTTGTGTGTGTGTTGGTGTGGCAGTGTATGTCTGTCTGTGTTAGTGCTTCAGTGACAGAATACATTTTCGTGTGTGTATGTGAATGTTTATGTTGTGTATGTTGTTGCAGTTTGTGCATCAGTTATGGCTGTTTCAGTGTGTAACATTGAGAGTGTGTTTCTATCAATCATACATTGAAGTTTATGCCCATCTTTAGCCCTGTCTCTTTCCCTCTTTTTCTTCCTATCTCCCTCTCTCCTCCTCTCTCATCTCTCTCTTCCTCTCTCATCTCTCTCTTCCTCTCTCATCTCTCTCTCCCTCTCTCTCCCTCTCTCTTCCTCTCTCCCTCTCTCCTCCTCTCTCATCTCTCTCTTCCTCTGCCTCCCTCTCTCGCTCCCTCTCTCTCCCTCTCCCTCTCCCTCTCTCTTCCTTTCTCCCTCTCTCCTCCTCTCTCATCTCTCTCTCCCTCTCTCTCCCTCTCTCTTCCTCTCTCCCTCTCTCATCTCTCTATTCCTCTCTCTCTCTCTCTCCCTCTCCCTCTCTCTCTCTCTCACTCCCTCTCCTGCTCCGTCTCTTTTATGTACGCGCACACACACACGGTTATTTGTTCTTGGACAGATCCACAGGTGATTGGGCTCTGTTCGAGACCAGGAGTGGGGTCAAGTTGCCCCTAGACACTAATCTCTAGTTAAAACTCCACTCAAACTATCTTCTGGTATTTATCATGATTTTGCAGTGACATTCTTTCATCTTGAAAGTCCAATATCTTAAACTTGACTGATGACATGCAAAACATTTTGGGACTAAAGTGGACTAATGAAACAAATAACTAAATATAGTTTTTGAGTTGATTTTCCTTTAAAGTTATGATTGGTGGTGGGGAAGCTGATCCTAGATCTGTAACTTCACCCTGGAGTGTTCGAGACCAGAATGTCAAATGTCAACAAACACAGGACAGAGTAATGTCACTAAATGAGAAACCAACTGTGTACTTAGTGGGTCATGCTACTGTCATACTTAGTGTGTCACTCTAAAAGACCTCTGAGATCCGACCAGTTCCAAAGGCGGAGCTGATTGACTATTGTCCTGTGGCGTTAACATCAGTCATTGTGAAGTGCCTTGAGCGCTTGATACTCACACGTCTCAGGTCTCATGTGGACAGAGCCCTTGACCCAATGCAGTTTGCATACAGGAGGAACAGATCAGTGAGGGATGCAGTCCTGATGGTGTTGCACAGTGCCGTGACACACCTGCCTCACTCTTATGTGCTCACCCTCTTCCTGGACATAGGACAGATGTAGGACATAGGACAGATGTAGGATGCTGAACAGTGGGACATAGGACAGATGTAGGATGCTGAACAGTGGGACATAGGACAGATGTAGGATGCTGAACAGTGGGACATAGGACAGATGTAGGATGCTGAACAGTGGGACATAGGACAGATCCAGGCACAATACATGGTCGGACAGTAGGCCGCAGAGACTTTGAATATGTGAAAATGTAAATGTGTGTGTTGTGTGCTAACTTTCCAGTGTTTCTGTACTGCATGTAATATCTTGTGTTGTGTTTGTGTATTTGTATGCTGACGTCAAGAAATGAATATAACTGGACAATAAAGTATATCGTATCGTATACATTATACAGTAGGCGACAGTACATGGTATGATACACAGCAAGATCAGCTCAGTATATTTACTACTTAAATGACTAAAAGGTATTATTGACTTTTACTGATAAGAAAAGGGTGACCGACTACACCCTATTTCATGAGCACACAGCATTGACATCCGGGGCTTGACACACACGCACACACACGCACACACACGCACACACACGCACACACACGCACACACACACGCACACACGCACACACACACAAACACACACCTGATGACCATTTGAGGAAGTCCTGTTAAGGTAGTAGAGGTAGTGGCAGGCATTCTACGCCCTTCTCTGCATTCCTAATGTGGCCCTGTCAGAGCAGTCCAGACTTTACAGAGGATCACGTACAGGAGGATCACATACAGGAGGATCACATACAGGAGGATCACATACAGGAGGATCACGTACAGGAGGATCACATACAGGAGGATCACATACAGGAGGATCACATACAAGAGGATCACATACAGGAGGATCACATACAGGAGGAGAATATAGATCAGACCGGAAGAAGGAAGCCTGAAGAGACTGACAGAGAGTGTCAGAGAGAGGTGTGAGAGAGAAAGAAGTAGAGAAATATTTGTTTTTGAGTCAAGTCAGGGAGAGGGGGCAGGGAGAGCTCAGAGAGAGAGAGAGAGAGCTGTCCAAGGAAGTGGAAGAATATCGTAGTACTGACTGTTTCTGAATACGACCAAAGAGATCGACAGGAAGAAAAACATTGGTGAGAAAACAAAAAACAGCCATCTACAGTCGGTTTCAGTAGGTTATAGGGTATAACCGCCTTAGCGTACCGTACATGACACCAGGATCTGACTAGAACTAGCATTGCCATGGTGACCCTGGACACGCGTACCCTGACAGTGCCCGTGGGCATCGTGAGAATGCTGGAGGTGGTCCTCACCTGTATCTCCTTCAGCCTGGTGGCCTCGGTGGGTCACTTCGGCTCATCCTACTGGGCCTGGTGCATGTTCACCTGGGTCTTCTGTTGCTTTGTCACCCTCCTCATCCTCATCATGGAGTTCACCACCCTCCATGCCCGGGTACCCATCTCCTGGGATGACTTCACCACCGCCTTCGCCATGCTGGCCACGCTCATGGTGGGTAACGCCCATGCCGTCTTCTGTCTGTGAGTTAGACTATAAGGGGTAGAATCAAGATAACATACCTACGTATTAGTGTCAATGTGTGAGAGTTACATTAGAGACAATATAGAGAAGAGATGGTTGTGTGTAGTTTACTTTTGTGTAACTGTAAATCAATGAATAGGACATTTTTGGGAGATTACACATCAATCTTCCCAGCGATAGACTAGACTCCTGTCGAGGAGGTGTACTTGTACATCACACTGCTTCATGCTTTAGAAACAGGAGTTAGGTTCCTGCCCTATGGGCCGTTCTGGCTGAGACAAGGCTACTTACTTTTTTACATATATATTATGCACTTATCTACAGTGAGGATCCAGCACTGGACCTTGGACAGCCAGTTGTTGTTATGATACAGTACATGAACACAGTGGTTAAAGGAAACATGCAATATTTTAGTACCACTTAGAGTTGTTGGTCGATCCAATAATGGAAGCAATTGCTAGTCGTGTCTGTAAATTTACTTTCACACTAATTGCGAATTAACTTAAACTGAGACATACATGCCAGCAGATACTGATGTATTAATAGTAATTTCTAATTGCTACTTCCACTGAACTAGAACGAGTTATTGATCAAAGTGATGATTTCATCTTCATTATGTCACAACAGCAAGGCAGCTAATCTATCTCTGGCTCTTGTGTAGTCCATATATTACCTCTCTAGTCAGATCAGTGAGGAAATTAGATAAATGCAATAAAAGGAAAGGTTTTAACCCTTAAGGAGTGTGTTGGTGTTTGTGTAGCTTTGCCAACATTTTGGGATGATTTATTGAGTAGGAGCTACATTAGTAGTAGATGAAGTGGAAGTAAAAGGTGACACCCATAGCACTTTGACAACTTTAATGGGTAAATGAAGTCCACTGACATTCCATGTTATTGCCTTTAAACTCCGATGTTGTCATCCTATTCCATTGTTGTTATTCATCCATCATCATCATCCATTGTCTTGGGCTTTAACAGGTGCTGGCTGCCTCCATCATCTACCCCACCTTCTTCACCTGTGTCTCCTGTGGGAAGCAGATCGCTGCCACCGTCACTTCCTGCCTGGCCTTCATCTTGTATGCCACGGAGGTGGGCCTGACCCGGGCCAAACCAGGCGAGATCAGTGGCTTCCTCTCCACCGTCCCAGGCCTCCTCAAGGTCCTCGAGGCCTTCGTGGCCTGCATCATCTTCATCTCGCTGGACCACAGCCTCTACTCGCAGTTTCCAGGGCTCCAGTGGTGCGTGGCGGTCTATTCGCTATGTTTCATCTTCGCCCTCATCATCATCCTCTTTACTATCTGCCGCCTGCTGTCGCTCTTCCCGTTCCCGTTCGACAAGGTGCTGACGGGCTACAACGTGCTGGCCGTGCTGATGTACATGACGTGCGTGGTGATATGGCCTCTCTATAGCTTCCAGAACAACCACAGCAGACCCAGCGGGTGTGGCCGCTCCTGCGACTGGGATAACCAGGTCGTAGTGGCATTCATGACCTGTTTCAACCTTGTGGTTTACATCGTGGACACGGTCTACTCTTTCAGGCTGGTGTTCTTCGTCACCCCGGCATAGGTCAAAAGTCAAAGGTCACCCACCTTACCCAACCTGAGCACTGGCCCTGAAACACAGTGCCGGATCTTAAACGATAGACTGAACTTTGCTTTTGTATGAATACAGCTAACTGCAATCATGCTGTTTTTTTTGGAACACTAATTCGTATTGATAGAATGTTTCTGTATGGTGGATAATAACCGTTTTACTTGGCCAGATTACATTTTTGTGAATGATAATGCTTCGTCATGCATAAAATGGGGTTATAATTCTGCTAGCAATTCACAAACCATGAGGTGGATAAGAATGTTGTAGAACGCTTGGATCCGTACGTAGATTCAACTTGTATTTTTTCTTCCCATCTCATGTCTTTAAACTACACAAGGAACCATGCAGTGCACCCTATTCAGTCCACATGGGCTGTAATCAAAAGCAAATAGAAAGATCAAAGAGCTGTTCTTGATATGTTCATTTTCTTCTCTTATTCTGTTCTCCATTTTATCTCTGTCGCTCTGGCCTTGATTCAATCAATTCAGCGTTAACCCCTGATAAGTGACAACTGCATAGCTGATCATTGTTTTTACTGATTTGACAGCTCCAACGCAGTTACACCTTCGTCATGGCCCAAATACAAACAGATCTGCTATGCAGTTGTCGGTTATCACGGGTTAACGCTGAACTGATTGAATCTAGGACTCTGTCTCTGTCTCTGTCTCTGTCTCTGTCTCTGTCTCTGTCTCTGTCTCTTTCTCCTCATGTGTCTACTGTACCTAATCTAATCTTGACAAACACACAGTCCAGACAGATATGACAGAATTCAGCTCAAACATGAATCTGAATAGGTACACATAACTATTGACATTTAGCTGACATGTGACTAAAATGTTTTAATAATGTTATATAACAACAAAATAAAGAAAAAATTTGCTTAAAAGTCCATAAGAATCATATTTTTTGGGCCTCACTGCATTCATTAGTGTATTTATTTACTGTAACACCTATTCTGTTTCTACAACACTGGGAAAGGACATTTAGCAATGCTCCCTTCCTCCCCCTGTTTGCTAGGGTGTGTCTGCTATGAGAGGCCCATTGGATGAAATTGCGTGGGATGTCGAGGTCCGGCCCTTGGCTTTGCTTTCATGTCTCTTTCTGTGTTTACTGAGTGCGGAGGGGAAGCCGAGAGCGAGATAAGTCTCAACCACACTCCGCTCCGTCCCACCTGGATGACATCACTCTCTTACACAATCCCTCACGGACCGTGGCTTACCACAGATTTGATTTGATAGGGAACGTATTGGGCCATTCTGAGGCTGCAAAACGAATTATTATTTCTAAAAAGACAGCAGAATAATTGTGGTTCTGATCTGTTTATGGTAATGATGTCAAGGTCTTTAATGTCCACACTTTGTTTTGTGATACATATGGCATCCTTCCTTGAAAAGAGAAATTAAGTTAAGTGACGAATGAAGAATCATTGTTCCAAAACAAAAGCCAGCAGAATGATGGAGGTTCCTGATGTGATTATGGTAATGAAGTCAAGGTCTTTTATGTCCACATCTTTTTGTCTGTCATGTTACCTTTGACAGGGATTATTGATTTATTCAAAAGATAAATGAAGTTATGTTGCTGCTGTCTCCTTGGCACAGATCAAGAGGGAGGTAAAAGTGAAAGATCGATGAGGCAGAGAGAGAGAGGGAGAAGTGATGAGAGAGAGAGAGAGAGAGAGAGAGCGAGAGAGAGAGAGAGAGAGAGAGAGAGAGAGAGAGAGAGAGAGAGAGAGAGAGAGAGAGAGAGAGAGAGAGAGAGAGAGAGAGAGAAGAGGGACAGAGAGAGAGAGAGAAGAGGGACAGAGAGAGGAGGAGTATATAGAGAGAGGAGCAGGAAGAAGAAGTATATGAGGGTATAAAACAATGGAGAGAGAGCTAGGCAATGCACCAACAATATTTAGTGGCACCAGGGAATCCAAATCTAATGCATTTTGTAAGTGGTTCCAAAAATCTGGTGTGTTAAATTAAAAGTTGGGCAGTAGTATGCATATTGTATTAGCTTTATCAACCAGAACACTATTCGATTTCTATTATCAGTGGAAACAGAATAGCGACTCTACAAATTCTTTGCCTACCACTCCTCCCCCTTCCCTCCTGCTCTTTCTCTCCCTTTCTCAAGAACATGGATGAGGACATCAGTCAATAGCCGTCAAGTGTCAAAAAAGGGCTTCAGTCAAGTTAGGAACACTGAACAGAACAAATGTGAGGTTACTTACACAAGCATGGGTTTCCCTGTTTGGGGGATGTGCATTTGGACAGAGCTGGGTTCAAATAGTATCTGAAATCTTTCAAATACTTTAGCTGTGCTTGATTGAGCTTACCTGAAGCAATGTATCCAATAGAATAGTCCCAAAGGTGCAAACCCCGCCCATCTGGCTTTCCAAGCCGACTCAATCAAATGCTCAAAGTATTTGAAAGATTTCAAATCTTACTTGAACCCAGGTCTGATATGGTCCCACTCCCAGGGATGGGGTTTGTATTGAAGTTCACCTTAGACAGAGACCAGAGTCCAGCATGTGTGGCGTGGGCGAGCAGATAAGACTGGACCGGCGTCCAATGAGCTCCTTTAATCTGGGTCGTAAAACGTGCAATAAAGCCAAGAGAGGGCAGGATACACCATAGAAATAGAGTGAACAGAACAGGCTTGGAACCTCTAAACTCATGGGTACACTCGCAATGGCTGCCTGGTATTGTGATGCAATTATTTCCATGGTAATGTAAAATGTTCATTCAAATGATGCTAAGTGATATTGCTCGTGCAATGACATTTTTTTATGTCAGTTGATTTCACAAATCACAGCACAGATTGGTACACTTCCTGCTTTTACTTCCTGCTTTGCTCCTATGGGCTATGTCGAAAAAATAAAGGTTAAGACAATGTAACAATTCCATGCTGAGTGTTCGAAAATAAACACATCCATTGGACCAGTGCAGTTGCTGATTCTACAGTATTAGCATTGAAAACATGACCAGCGGTCGGGAAATCATGTAATGAAGTGGCTGTAGATCATTTAAAAAACATTAAAATGAATAGAATGACAGTAAAACTGTTATGCTATTTGTTTGCTGAGTAGTTAGCTGAAATTTACTATGATTGTGTTTATTTTCCACTTTGTTAGTGAACTTTCTGTACTGCTACCATTCTCTCCCAGTCATTTTCATTCCGGCGCTGGTCCAATGAATTTGTTTATTTTAGAACGTTTCTGCATTTAATAATTAAGCTGTCTTAAGCTTTGTTATCTTCAACCTAGCCCATGGGTACACTCACAATGGCCGACAGTCCACGCATTATGCCATCATCGACATGAATGGGGAGGCCTGTTCTATTCATTCTATTTCTATGGGATACACACCATCATAAACACGGGAGGAGTTTTGCTCTACACAGGCATGCTCTGGTCTCTACAGCATGGGGAAGGAGACTTGGATAAGGCAGGAACAAGAGAAGGTCTTACCTCTCTTGGAATTGTATTGCTTTACTGTAAGTCCTTACTCAGCAGGGGAATGCACAGAGAGAAAAAGAAGGAAGGAGAGAGAGGAGTGGAGATGTCAAGGTGACACAGTGGAGAGAAGAGAGTGACACACCAGAAAATTACTGGGTGAGCTTTCATTAAGAGGAGAATATAATACTTTAAGAGGGCAACAGTAATTGATCACAATGAATAGAATCAGTAATTAATTCAAACGTGAAATACGTGCATTTGCTAAAAGCGAGCAAAGGAGAGAGACAGAAAGAAGAACATTAACCAGATGAAAGAGAGAGGAAAAATAGAAACTTTAGCTAAACAAAAAAGTAAAGGAACCCTTGGTGAGTGAACAGTCTCTAGATAGATAATTCAATCGTATCTCATCATGGTGAACCTGGACCTGAGGTCTCTCACCCTGCCAGTGGGCATCATCCGTATGGTGGAGGTGGTCCTCACCTGTATCTCCTTCAGTCTGGTGGCCTCGGCAGGCCATGTGCTCTCCACACACTGGGCCTGGTGCATGTTCACCTGGTGCTTCTGCTGCTTCTTCTCCCTCTTCATCCTCATCATGGAGTTCACCCGCTTCAGCGACAAGGTGGGGGATGTTTACTGTCTGGATTTGTTGGAATAGATTGGTGGGAGGTGAATTTGTAGCTTACGTGTATCGTTTCATACCTGTCTTATATCTTTCTAATGTGTATTTCTATTGGAAAGCAGTAGTAGATGTAGTTGCAAGTTTTTCAGGAAAACACATTTTTCAGGAAAACTCTTGGCCCTAGAAATAACCTTAATGATTTCCTCATATCTCCCCTCCTCATCATCTCAAGGTGCCCATCTCCTGGGACGACTTCACCACAGCCTTCGCCATGCTAGCCACACTAATGTGTTTCACCTCCTCCATCATCTACCCCACCTTCTTCACCTGCCCCACCTGCTACCACCAGATCGCCGCCACCGTCATCTCCCTACTCTGTTTCGGAGTGTACGTCAGCGAGGTGGTGTTGGCCCGCCTCCGGCCCGGCGGTGAGATCAGTGGCTTCCTTTCCACTGTCCCGGGCCTCCTCAAGATACTAGAGACTCTGGTGGCTTGTATTATCTTCACGTCGCTTGATCCGGCAAGGTTTTCGTTGTACCCGGGACTGCAGTGGTGCGTGGCAGTTTATTCCCTCTGCTTCATCTTCGCACTCGTCATCATCTTCCTCACTGTCGGTCAGCTGCTGTCATTCTTTCCCTTCTCGTTCGACAAACTGCTCACGGTCTATAACATTCTGGCCACGGTGATGTACATGACCGCCATGGTCATCTGGCCGCTGTACGGTTTTGAGAACAACCCCCGGCCCGTTCCGTGTTTCCACTGCTCCTGGGACGATCTGGTTGTGGTGACGTTCATGACCGTGATCAACCTGGTGATCTATATTTTGGATACGATCTACTCGATAAAGGTGGTCTTCTTCACACGGGATGAGGAATAGGCCAGATTCTCAGGAACCTTCACTCCAACTTCTCCAGAACCGGTCAATGACTGAGTACAACTCGTACACTATCATTCTCCCGAGTGGCTCAGTGGTCTAAGGTACTGCATCGCAGTGCTAGCTGTGCCACTAGAGTTCCTGGTTCGAATCCAGGCTCTGTCGTAGCCGGCAGCGACCGGGAGACCCATGGGGCGGCGCACAATTGGCCCAGCGTCGTCCAGGGTAGGGGAGGGAATGGCCGGCAGGGATGTAGCTCAGTAGAGCATGGCGTTTGCAACGCCAGGGTTGTGGGTTCGATTCCCACAGGGGGCCAGTATAAAAAAGAAAGTATGCACTAACTGTAAGTCGCTCTGGATAAGAGCGTCTGCTAAATGACTTAAAATGTAAATTAAATATTGCATGGAGAAAAACTGTTTACTGAATAAGAATCTCCAGCACATTGGTGATCTTTATTCTCCAAATATGGTTGAAAAGATCCATTACATTTCTAGAGAATGAAGAGTTTATTTTCAAATCAATGACTGAGAGCTTGGAAGAAGAACATTTGTAGAACATTGGCAGAACATTTGCTGACGTCTTTTGCCTCAGACATGTGGAAAATATTAAGTTATTCCTATGACACTGTAAATTAACTCTTATTGCGGATGAGGAATCTACAGGCAAGGACACACTGTTTACCACTTGCAGCTATTGAAGGGTGCAGTAATAGGCTGAGTTAATGATTGATCGTATCGACGTCATAGAAATCAAAATTACAGAACTTTGGATCCTGAAGCAAATATCACATGAATGTCTAATCTGGCAACATGTTGTCACAAAGTCACCTGGCTTCTTCTAAATCTACTGTATGTTCTGTAGAGCCAAAGGCACTAGCGGCACTATAGATTCTGTGAATTACAAAGGATTTGTGATCTTATATTCATGTTCATCATTTCTTTCTCGGTTGTTTGACATGTTCTCGTGTTGTACTGCTAGTTGGCTCACTGACTGCCAGATAGTTGATTAACTGCTGAAGTGCCATGTGGACTGCACACTAAAAAGAAATGGTTCTATATAGTGACAAATAAGAGTTATTTGGCTCGTAACGATAGTGTATCCTATTTTGGTGCTATATAGAAACCTTTTTTGAAGGTTCTATAAAGAACCATGCTCATAAGGTTCTACATGGAACTATTATGGTGCTATAAAGAAACCTTTCCTAAGTTTCTAAAAATAACTTTTTTTTAAAGGTTCTACATAGCACCAAAAAGGGTTCCTCTATCATTACAATCCTTTTTGGTGCTATATAGAACCCTTTTTAATGGTTATTTATCAAACCTTCATGGAGAATCAGAGAGAGCTTTTTATTCTGGTTAGCCATATACAGTTAAAATTCCGTAGGTGTTATTATTGTGTATACTGACAAGTTGAATCAGGTGTGGTAGTTCTGGAACAGCTGGGGGTCCCTGAGGAGATAATTGAGAACCACTGGTTTAGTTATTTTGAAAAGACTGGAGTTGGAAGGGGACTCAACTCAGGAACTGATCTTTCGTTATGATGTTGACCTTTTTGGAGAAGCCCATAGAATAAGGAGAGGTAATGAGAGAAAGTTTGTGACAGGACAGGAGACCTTCTCCATTCAAGTGTACCATCTTTCAGATGCAGACAAAAGGTGCATTCAAAATGTCCTGTAGTGCAATATATAGGGAATAGGGTGCCATTTCGGAGGCATACATAGAGAATGAATTCTGTCCGCTTTTGAATGGGCTTGACGATTATATCATCAAATTCATGAAAACACAGTCATATAAGATATTACAAAAATTGTGTTTGTGAATTAATTTACTTTTGCCAGATGCCTTTCATTAAGTTTTTGCGCTGAAGAAAATTGCGCTACGTTTTGCCCGTTGAAGACCATTCAAAAAGCCTATAAAATTCAAAAACTACAATACTACTTGCCTAGCAACCCACTTGCATAGCATATATCAGTGAATGACAACCAAAATCTACGGCTACATGCTAACAATAGAGATGTGTGAGTGATTAATGACACACATTAACATTTGTTCCCTTCCACCTCACTGTGTGGCTGAACTAGAGAGTGCTGGACAAGGGCTGTGCAACGCAAACAAATGTTCAGATATAAATAGATTGTAAAACGTATCATTAAGAAAAGGGAATTGTGTCAGCTCTTTTCATTCTCTATCCGCAACAGTCCGACTGGTTCACGTCATTCGTTACACCCCCTTGTGTGATCATGTTAATCATTACCCAAAGGTTGTGTTGATGTGGGTTGCTAGGCTGTGTTGCCATGTGTAGTTTATGACTCAATAACAATAGTCCTACTGACATGATCAACGTAACCAACTTGAAAATAGCAGAAGTGATATTGTATTTTGTACAATAAAAAGAAGTGACAGATTTCACGGTTGTAACTTCTGTCTGCTGAAGCGTGAGCTAAATAATGGCTCAATCATATGACTGAGAAGAAAAAATCCTCTCATCAGACTCTCATTGTACTTCTGAAAAGTTTCATTAAGTTACCAAATTTGAAGTATAAACCAGTCTGGAGAGAAGATAGATTTTTGAATATACTGTATGAATACTTAGCTGCCATTAGAGAGAAAAGGGCTTGTCCTTGCAGCACTGTCTATTGTCAAATCAAAATGTATTTGTCATATGCACAGGATTCAGTGAAGTGTACACAGTACAATGAAATGCTTGCAAGCTCTCCTCTCAACTATTGTTGTTCTTCTAAACCGACAAAGACTGAGTTTTTTTCTGTTGCTGCTGTGTTTGAGCCGCTACAGTAAGTTTACATGCAAAATGTTGGGGAAGTGAGGTTTTGTGGTTTGTGCATATTTGACCTACCGGGCTTTGAATTCTCTACCTTGGATAATTTAACTTAAAAACTGTAAACAGAAGGCTATTCCGAATGAGAAAGAGCAGGTCATATTCCTAGGAAGTAAAAAAGCAAAACTATGAGGTATTTAAGTGGGGACTGAAGACTTACGATTTATGGATACAGTTAATTTCTCATAACTATGGACACACTTTCAAGGTGGATACTTGGACTTCAGATGTGAAAATAAAGTAGAAAGTCTTTTAAAGAAAATGTTCACTGAAAAGTTATTATTATTTTTTTTTTACATATCTATTTCTTTAGAAATGAGATCATGTTCATAATACATGCCAGTCAAACAACTGGGCCTGCAGCCAAGCACCAAGAGTCAGTGGCAGCCAATAAATGCTGATATATATATCAGACCTGCCTGCAGACTCTTTCAAGAGAGCAATTTAAGCTAAATGTGGTGCCATATTTCCTCTGGCCTCTCTTTCTCTCCTCTTTGGTCCATCATGAGTTTTGAGCATACTTGTCAATGGAGACTTGTTTCATGTATACATTACGCTGTGGACAGCAGCTTGAATCTGACACCTCCATGGGACTAGGAATCAATTCAGCTTTGTGTCTGGAATTCTCTTTGTCTCGCTCTGACGTTGGGTCTGGGGGGAGGCATGTCTGCAAAGAACAAACCTAGTCTTTCCAAAAAGTCTACTTTTTAGGAATTGTTTTCAGATCTAATATCATAGAGTCTTAGAAGTTGACATGGTGTTTCGGATGATTTTAATTGATCCTTGAGTCATAAAACATTTACAACATATGCAGGGCAATAACTACTTTAAATATATGTAAAATAATCAAAATCGACAAAAATGGAAATCCATGGTTTTTCAGGACTGCCCTTGGTGTATATAGATAGACTCATGCTGAGGCATTGTACATGGGTAAGGGAGTTGCCTGGACCTTTGGACACAAAGGAGGTCATAGGTTGAGAGTAAACTGACCGTCTCTTACTGCATCTGTGTTCTGAGTGAACCTGTCCAGTATAATCAGGGTTGTGGAGTAACGGATTACATGTAATCTGTTACATATAATCCATATGCACATATTACATGTAACGGATTACAAAAAAACTGTAATCTGTTACGTTATCAGCAGAATTATTGTAATCAGATTAATGATATTCAAATCAGCACTGAAAAAAGGTGCAAATGTAAGTTTTGTTCTGCCCGAGCGAGTCTGACCACAAGTCAGAGACCACTATGATGACACACCAAATGCATTTTATAGATCGTGGGAAAAGAGCAGGAATAGGCTTTTGTAGGCTACAGTCCAAGCCATGTCTTCCAATGGTGCGACTGCTGTCGGAATGCAAAGATTTTAGATCCAATTTGACTACAGCTCAGCGTTCAACACCATTGTGCCCACCTTCACTACGCTAAGGATCCTGTGATTAAACACAACCCTCTGAAACTGGATCCTGGACTTCCTGACCAGCTGCCCCCAGGTGGTGAGGGTAGGCAACAAAACATCTTAACACAGGGCTGATTGTGGACTACAGGAAACGGAGGGCCGAGCAGGCCCCCATCCACATCGACGGGGCTGTTGTGGAGCAGGTCTAAAAAGATTAAGCATGGGCCCTCAGATCCTCAAAAAGTTCTATAGCTGCACCATTGAGAGCATCTTGACTGGCTACATCACCGCTTGGTATGGCAACTGCTTGGCATTCGGCCGCAAGGCGCTACAGAGGGTAGTGCGTACGGCCCAGTACATCACTGGGGCCGATCTCCCTGCAATCCAGGACCTCTATACCAAGCGGTGTCAGAGGAAGGCCCTCAAAATTGTCAAAGACTCCTGCCACCCAAGTTATAGACTGTTCTCTCTGCTACCGCATGGCAAGCGGCACCAATGCACCAAGTCTGGAACCAACAGGACCCTGAACAGCTTCTACCCCCAAGCTATAAGACTGCTAAATAGTTAGTTAAATAGTTAACCAATAGCTACCTGGGATATCTGCATTGACCATTTTTGCACTAACTTTTTTGACTCATCCCATACTCTGCTGTTACTGTTTATTATCTATCCTGTTGCCTAGTCACTTTATCCCTACCTACATATGCATATCTACCTCAATTACCTCGTACCCCTGCACATCGACTCGGTACTGGTACCCGAGTATATAGCCAAGTTATTGTTACTCATTGTATATTTATTCCTTGTGTTATTATTTTTAAATGTTCTACTATTTCTCTTTTTTTTCTCTCTGCATTGTTGGGAAGGGCCCGTAAGTAAGCATTTCACTGTTAGTCTACACCTGTTGTTTATGAAGCATTATTTTATTTTATTCATTTAGCTATTTGCAGCTTAAAGATTGCGGTTGTTTTGTATGGCTGTTCACAAATGTATATGTGTATTTTAACGTATTAATGGTTGAATTGAAGAAGTTTAAGCTGCCTATCAATCATTGTTTTGGCGCTCTTGCAACAGCTGCATAGTGCTGATCCCAGCCTATGGAATAAACGTTTGAGGGAGTTCCTCTCTTCTAAACTCCTCCGTGGTATTTTGCTTTGCATCACATACTGTCAGTTTAATTTACGAAGACCACAAGTGGGACTTTTGTTGCTCAATCTTATTCGTGCTGATTCAAAAATAATGTCCCTAGGCCTAATGGACACATGCTCAAACTCGCGCATGCACTTTTGAGAGATTTAAACAGCTGCAAATGATTAAGATATCACAGTGTCACCCAACAAAAATGTAAACAATAGGCCTATAACAAATGCAGCATATGGCATTCATTTTTCACATGCAAATAGCACTTTTCGGTAATGCTCAAAGCATGCCATTCCATGAGAGCAGCATTTATTTTTCAACTCAAAGCAATCAGTCCTCCATGCCCAGTCAGTCCTCCATGACAACAAAAATCAAAAACCACAGAGTAGGCTAATAAGTTCTTCGTCTTTGGGTTCTGCTCAGGTAAAACAATTAGGCTAATCTAGATTTCCATATTTACATGTCCTATTCTTGAAAATCAAGGGGTATTAAATAATTGGAATGACTGGAAATATGACAGACTTTGGTTTTTATTGTAAAGATATAGCCTAATCGTATTTATATTTGTATTGAAGTAGAAAGCAATGAATTAGAAGAAGCCTACATAACCCATATGGTAAAATGCAACATCAATTTATGGCCTGCTGTGAAAACTCATTGATTTATTCTGCAATAGATGTCGTTCAATTGATAATATAAATGTTTCCCTTCTTGTAATGCCTCTTAAGGCAAAAGTAATCTAAAAGTAACAGAAAGTAATCAGATTACTTTATTGAGTTTGGGAAATCCAAAAGTCACGTTACTGATTACAATTTTGGACAGGAAACTAGTAATTGTAATGGATTACATTTAGAAAGTAACCTACCCAACCCTGAGCATAATCGAATAGGTGTTGACTTTACCTCCGAGGAATTATAGTGATGGAGGCTGTGTTGGTGTCCTCCAATGACTTAAGAGTTTGAGAGCAAGCTATGCAGCAGAGGTGGGTCTTGCTTTGCAAGAAGAACGATTTCCCTAATAATCCTGTTTACATGAACACATCTGAAATCAGGCTACCTTATGGGACTTAAATAAATGCAGAAAACTATTTCTAAGATACATACTTTCAGTTTTTCTGAACTCACTTCACTCGCGCGTAAGAGTGAGGCTTGCGCTACCATTGCTGGCACATGCGCAGATCAAACAGACAGCTGGAACACTGATTAAGCTGTTTACATGTCCTAATAAATTGAAAGATTGCTCAGAAAACCAGATATTTTAATCGGCATATGCTAACTTCGATTTTGACCTTACACCGAAGCAGAGTAAAGTGTTTACATGACTACTGCCATACGCGGCCTACTGCCATAATCAGTTTAATATCGAATTATTAGTGTACATGTAAACATGCTCATTGTTAAATTATAAATATCTCAGAGCACCATGGAATTATAATTAATCATGACATGTTTTTAAACAATTGGCACATCACATCACTTGCCCTCTGGTGGATGAACAACCACTTCTGCGACAAAGAGGTGCTTTTTATACAATAGGTAGGTCTAGGCTAACGCATAAAAATATTTTCATCCCAAAGTTGTCTGTCTGACCACCCTCTCCCGACGGCAGCATGAAAAATTATGACCGCGCCGCAATGATCTCTGTCGGGGCCAGCAGGTGCTGCGGTCACCCCTAACTACCTAGGACAAACGTCCAATAATGCAGTCAGCAGCTTGCTACCAGACTGGTTGTGAGTGTACACCCAGCCTTACCCAGCTTTTTTTATGCACTACCACAGACATTACCAAGCCAAGGACAGTGTTTTATTCCAGCCCAGCCTGCAGGGACAGGGAGGAGGATCTATCATGGCTCCTGAGATCCTAAATCCTAAATTCCTAAATTTACCACTAATGAGTGAAAGTACTTTTATGGAACTAACGACCGACAGAGGAACGAGGAGTGACTCACTCTCTGCTGTATTGAGCCAGACTTGTTACTGCGTTATTATTTCAAGACTTTATAACCGTCCTCGGATTGGTTTGTTGTCCTTTGCGATTTGCGAGAGAGGCAATTATTTTCTCCATCCCACCTCCATCTGTCTGGTAGTTATAAGAGGTGGTGACAGTGCGGTCTCTCTCACTGTGTGTTTACCCATGTTTATCTGTGAGTGTATTTTTCCCGCGCTTGTGTGTGTGTGTGTGTGTATCAGTGTGTGTGAGTGTGTGTGCACAGCAGGTGGCTACCTTTATTAGATAGAGGTCAGTTATTTACATTTTATACATATATATTTTTTATTCTTCAGGTTATTACACATTTCATGATTTTTATTACAATTTCAGATTACTTCATACAGTTATGATAGAGGTGAATTCTACACAGAGGTTTGCTGTACAGACGTGCTCTGTTCTAGAGGTCTGATTGGGACTGATTTCTTCATCCAACTCCCGCCCACAGCTTTTCATACCCCACCCGCCCGCTCCCGTTGGCTTTCTGTCCGACTCCCCACCCTCTCCCGCAAGAACTGGTCCCGAACCCAACCGCAATGCCATGGTCCCAGCAATTTTGCGCCCTATAGGCAATATCAAAATGCGGCGTATAGCTCAGTTGGTAGAGCGTGGCACTTGCAACGCCAGGGTTGTGGGTTCGATTCCCACGGGAGGCCAGTATGAAAAAAATGTATGCTCTAACTGTAAGTCGCTCTGGATAAGAGCGTCTGCTAACTGACGTAAAATGTAAAACTTAGTTTGAAGAGAGCAGAATTTGAGAGAGAGCAGACACTTTTTCTTGAGCTATGTTTTCAATATAGCCTACCTTTTTAGGAGCGGGACGATTTTCAGACGGATACAAATATGGTTGATCAATATTTATTTCCAGGCAATATAGTAGGCCTAAACTATAGCCTAATCATATTTAAGCTAATTTCCTTGGAAAGATAACTGCCACGAGATTCTCCGCCCATGCGTACTGTAGGCAGCCTACTTTATTTCATTGAGACCACACACATAGGCGCACTTGATCTCGCAAACCCAGGAGAGGAGAGGTACTGCTATGTAACTACAGAACTTGAAGAAGCGAATGCTGAGAGTGTGTGAATAATACGACAAAGAGGTGCTTTTAATACAATAGGTAGGTCTAGGCTAATGCATAAAAACATTTTCATCCCAAAGTTGTCTGTCTGACCGCCCGCTCCCGACGGCAGCATGAAAAATGATGACTACGCCGCAATTGTCGAGGCCAGCAGGTGCTGCGGTAATCCCTCTACTTCTGCAGGTAGTTGATAGGCTCCAGACATATGTGACCGACTTAGCTCAATTCGGTCTTGTTAGAAATGAGAAATTGTGTTTTTTACATTGGATAAAAGTAGCGACTCAGAACTGGAAAATTGTATATACAGCTGAGGACCAATGGGAAAGTAATTCTGCTTTGAAAGTTGATAATCTTGTAACCTCACTTTTGAGAAAATGGCCCTTGAATGTTTTGGTATCTACTGGAGAGCTCTTCTTTGTCTACACCCATTCAGCATCTTTCACACCCTTTTAAGCTTTAGCCCCACCCATCTATTTAAGGATTCACATGTGAGGCTATTGTAGTATCTGAACATTTATAACTTTGGCTGAGGTTTTCATATTGTTGGTTAAATGAACTTTGCTCTGCTGTGCTGTGCTGAAACATCTGGAAAGTGTTACTATAGGGGCCCCCTAAAACAGAGGACATTGGGATATGTGGAGGCCAGGGATTGGTCTATTCAAAACATGCCATCTTATGTTACATAGGGCATAGGATATATATAGACCATGTTTGAACAAAGGAAGGGGAGAGTGATCATATTTGAGATTGGGTTTGTTGTTCTCCAGATTGTTGCTCTCACAACTTTGGGCGCTGGTCGGTTCGTGTGGCTGTGTGTGCGTTGGGGGGATGCACCGTGTAGAACCTGTGTGTGCCATGCTGTGATTGCTGTGTGATGAGATTCCGTTCTAAATTTCTAAATTTGTTTGCGTTGGAAACAACGCAAACAGGGGGGAGTGAAAATATAATACAGGATAAAAGGGAAAAAAGGAATTGATAACACTGGGCCCAGGGAAATTTGGCTTGAATAAAATTAAAGGAAAAAGGAATAGAATAAAGGAATAAGGGACAAGGAACTAAGGAAAAAGTTATACTGATTAGGACGTCGCTGATCTACGGAAGCCCTCAAATGAGGCGATCATTAGATGGGCCGCAAATCCTGGGAAGTCACTAGGTGAATTTTCGGGTCAGTTCCAAGGAACTGGAGGTTGTAGAATACACATTAAACTCTATGTTACCTCTCGGTATATAGTTGACGAGCTATATGTCCGAAGTAGCCTCTCATTGAATATCTGCAACTCAAGGTAGCACAAATTTAGGAAGGAAAATAGGGAAAAGGAGCGACGGAAGCATGCTTTAAGGACCGTATGAATGAATGCATTCTTGTTGATTGAATACTTTTCATGTGTGTGTGAGAGAAAGAGAGTGTGTGTGTGCTCAAATAAAAATGTATTTGCTGTGTTTGAGCTGTGTGGATTGTGCAGAGGACCACATACAGTGGGGAGAACAAGTATTTGATGCACTGCCGATTTTGCAGGTTTTCCTACTTACAAAGCATGTAGAGGTCTGTAATTTTTATCATAGGTACACTTCAACTGTGAGAGACAGAATCTAAAACAAAAATCCAGAAAATCTCATTGTATGATTTTTAAGTAATTAATTTGCATTTTATTGCATGACATAAGTATTTGATCACATACCAACCAGTAAGAATTCCGGCTCTCACAGACCTGTTAGTTTTTCTTTAAGAAGCCCTCCTGTTCTCCACTCATTACCTGTATTAACTGCACCTGTTTGAACTCGTTACCTGTATAAAAGACACCTGTCCACACACTCAATCAAGCAGACTCCAACCTCTCCACAATGGCCAAGACCAGAGAGCTGTGTAAGGACATCAGGGATAAAATTGTAGACCTGCACAAGGCTGGGATGGGCTACAGGACAATAGGCAAGCAGCTTGGTGAGAAGGCAACAACTGTTGGCACAATTATTAGAAAATGGAAGAAGTTCAAGATGACGGTCAATCACCCTCGGTCTGGGGCTCCATGCAAGATCTCACCTCGTGGGGCATCAATGATCATGAGGAAGGTGAGGGACACTCTGGCCGAAAAGTAGGGTTGATCCGAGCGTTCTGACCTAACAACAGCAGTCAAGCACCCAAGCTAACTGGCTAACGTTGGCTAGCTTGCTAACTACTTCCAGACATAAATGAGAGAACAGCTCACTCTGACCATTTTACTCGCCCTAGCAGAGCTGGTTAGGCTGTTTTTATGTTATACAGAGTGTTGGTGACTGCAACTGTGCTGCTGGCAACAATTTAATTATGCTTTTTCTGACAATGTTTACTGACACTGGCCATATTCAGCGGGTGTTGAGCGTTCGTAAATTCGTCAGTTATTCTGCGCTCTGGCACTCTCAGACGAGAGTGCTCTGAAATCAGAGTAGATAGCCAGAGCGAATTTACCAGCTACGTCTATCGACAGTTGTCACAGTGACATCATAAACATTCTATTGAAATAAACTCAGCAAAAAAAGAAACGTCCTCTCACTGTCAACTGCGTTTATTTTCAGCAAACTTAACATGTGTAAATATTTGTATGGACATAACAAGATTCAACAACTGAGACATAAACGGAACAAGTTCCACAGACATGTGACGAACAGAAATTGAATAATGTGTCCCTGAACAAAGGGGGGGGTCAAAATCAAAAGTAACAGTCAGTATCTGGTGTGGCCACCAGCTGCATTAAGTACTGCAGTACATCTCCTCCTCATGGACTGCATCAGATTTGCCAGTTCTTGCTGTGAGATGTTACCCCACTCTTCCACCAAGGCACATGCAACTTCCCGGACATTTCTGGGGGGAATGGCCCTAGCCCTCAACCTCCGATCCAACAGGTCCCAGACGTGCTCAATGGGATTGAGATCTGGGCTCTTCGCTGACCATGGCAGAACACTGACATTCCTGTCTTGCAGGAATTCACGCACATAACGAGCAGTATGGCTGGTGGCATTGTCATGCTGGAGGGTCATGTCAGGATGAGCCTGCAGGAAGGGTACCACATGAGGGAGGAGGATGTCTTCCCTATAACGCACAGCGTTGAGATTGCCTGCAATGACAACAAGCTCAGTCCGATGATGCTGTGACACACCGCCCCAGACCATGATGGACCCTCCACTTCCAAATCGATCCCGCTCCAGAGTACAGGCCTCGGTGTAACGCTCATTCCTGCGATGATAAACGCGAATCCGACCATCACCCCTGGTGAGACAGAACCGCGACTCGTCAGTGAAGAGCACTTTTTGCCAGTCCTGTCTGGTCCAGCGACGGTGGGTTTGTGCCCATAGGCAACGTTGTTTCTGGTGATGTCTGGTGAGGACCTGCCTTACAACAGGCCTACAAGCCCTCAGTCCCTCTCAGCCTATTGCGGACAGTCTGAGCACTGATGGAGGGATTGTGCGTTCCTGGTGTAACTCGGGCAGTTGTTGTTGCCATCCTGTACCTGTCCCGCAGGTGTGATGTTCGGATGTACCAATCCTGTGCAGGTGTTGTTACACGTGGTCTGCCACTGCGAGGACGATCAGCTGTCCCTCCTGTCTCCCTGTAGCGCTGTCTTAGGCGTCTCACAGTACGGACATTGCAATTTAATGCCCTGGCCACATCTGCAGTCCTCATGCCTCCTTGCAGCATGTCTAAGGCACGTTCACACAGATGAGCAGGGACCCTGGGCATCTTTCTTTTGGTGTTTTTCAGAGTCAGTAGAAAGGCCTCTTAAGTATCCTAAGTTTTCATAACTGTAACCTTAAGTGCCTACCGTCTGTAAGCTGTTAGTGTCTTAACGACCGTTCCACTGGTGCATGTTCATTAATTGTTTATGGTTCATTGAACAAGCATGGGAAACAGTGTTTAAACCCTTTACAATGAAGATCTGTGAAGTTATTTGGATTTTTACAAATTATCTTTGAAAGACAGGGTCCTGAAAAAGGGACGTTTCTTTTTTTGCTGAGTTTAGTTACTTGCATAGTGGAGTCTTTTGTTTAGACATGTAGCTAGCTAGCTAAACAATGAACCATAATCCCAACTCATAACGTTACTACCCTGCATGAATCTGCAGGTAGCTAACCAACCAGGTTCAATGTTAGCT
Source organism: Coregonus clupeaformis (assembly GCF_020615455.1). NCBI lineage: Eukaryota > Metazoa > Chordata > Actinopteri > Salmoniformes > Salmonidae > Coregonus > Coregonus clupeaformis. The sequence goes on along the minus strand of NC_059226.1, from coordinate 23,558,072 downwards.
AGCTAACATTAGGCTATAACTAGCAATGCAAATGGCTCTGAGATACGAATAATATTATTACACAGATCATACACATAACGTTAGCTAGCTAGCTAACAGTACACTTTAACTTGAAATGAAAATGACTTTCTGACAAAATTAAAAACGTGTAATATCTGAAAATGTAGCTAGCTAGACTCTCTTACCCGTATACATGGATGGACGTTTCTCCCTCTCTGTCACAGATGCCATGGTTACCCTTAGTTTGAAGATGTAATCCATAGCTTTCTCTGTTCTCTTTTCGACTCTGTCTGCATATTTGCAATCAAATGCCAGAATTTTCTCCATCTCCTTACCTATCATGCTCTAATTCCACTGATATCAAAACTCGGTCCTCCAGAAAGTGGAGAGCAACACCTATGCAGTTCTACTGCGTGATATCTTTAAAAAAAAAGCTGTGTTAGAAAGGATTACCTACATATACTGACCAGCTCATATTATAGACAAAAACATGCTACATGGCAGACCAATCCGAATTAATCTCTCGGCATGTCCAGCCCATGGCTAGCTGGAAGGTTGCTGTCTTTTTCCATGGCTAAACCAACAAGGCTCGTAATTTAACCATTTTATTAGTATTTACAGTTGGCATACAAGTTTGTTATTAAGGCACATGAAAGTTCACATGTTCCAGAAGGCATTTCTGCCAAAAAACTCCTGTGAAGTAGTGACGCGCGACATAAGCTTAATTTCCTGAAACAAGTCATATATTACTGCCAGCTGTCTGCTTCCCCTGGACCTACCAACCCAGGGCAAGACCTGCAGACTAGGGGACTGACACTGGGTCTGGGGTCTGGAGGGAGATGGGGAGAGCTGGAGGTATGGAGCTACTGCAGATGTAGAGGGGTGGAATGAGTGTGTATGCATGCATGTATATATACACACATACTGTATAAGGGGACACACACAAAATATGCATACTCATGCCTATGTCTGCTTGCACATATACATGCATACAAACACACACATGCACGACAGTGGTTCCCAGGAAATGCTTTTCCCTAGTGAGGAAGGTGAACCACAAATGGTAACATCTGTTAACATTCATCCCGGACGAGCCCCCATATGTTACGAAACCAGTAAATAGCCCACTGATTTTGCTGCTCTCGTCTAGGGGTCCTAGGCCTAGCTACATGGTCTGGAGCCTGATTTGATGTGTGCGTAAATGTGAGAAGTAAGCGTATGTGACCAGGTGTTGAATGCATGTACCCAGGAGACGGCAACCTTGCCTCAGGTCCAGAGCCAGCTCCTTCTTGACCTCCTGGTCGTCCAAGCGGATTATTATTTGTTCAGATGGTGACGGAAATAAACATACAAAAAGGAAAACTACAAACATGCATTCCCCAAACTAAAGACTCCTCTCTCACAATATCTTACTTCTCTAGGACCCCCAGGATAGGAGAGCCATTAATCCATAAAGCAGTTGAGCCGTGGTAGGCATATTAAGAGATGGCCTTTGACAGACTGATATGTCACTCAGTCTTACATTACATCTTCTTCATTTGGATAGATCCACTGTTTGAGACAGACAGCATTGTGACAGACATTCAGCCTGTAAGTTTGTATTTAATAACCTGACAATCAACAACCTGTCAATCAAGATGTTGTCAAGTCTACATTTAGTGTCTGATGAGGTATCTTTAACAAATCATTTTTTGCGCTACCCACGCACACACATTCAGAACCAATTGTACTTACACACGCGCACGCGCACGCGCACACGCACACGCACACGCACACCTGCCTCATGGAAGGTTATTTGCAGCTCCTTCCTCTGGCAGCATGTCTCTATGCAGGCCACATTCTGCCGGAAGGTAAGGGGAGGCAAGTGACCTAAATCCAAGCTGCCACTTGTGAAGTGTCAACTCATAATGAGTGGTCTTTTTTTGGGTAAACCCTGTCACACTAATCTCGGCAGCCATAACCAAGTCTTGTGTGGCCAGCTAGGCCACTGTCATGCCTACCCAATATCAACATAAACCACAGAAACACCTCAAGGCTCAGACAGGGAATTTAAACTTATAATCACATTGAAGTGGAAGGATATAAATGGGGCTGCCTAGAACAAATTAGATAATTATTCTAAAACACAGAATTCTAGAATAGATTATTGTTTTCCTTGAAGAATAAAGATGGACACATAGTCCAAGTGCTTCCTTGAATGGCGCTGAAGGGGATGGCTACCGTTTTACGGGCTCCTAACCAACTTTGCTATTTTGTGTGTTTTTTCGCATTGTTTGTAACTTATTTTACATTTTTATTTTAGTAATTTAGCAGACGCTCTTATCCAGAGCGACTTACAGGAGCAATTAGGGTTAAGTGCCCTGCTCAAGGGCACATCGACATACTTTTCACATAGTCGGCTCGGGGATTAGAACCAGCGACCTTTCGATTACTGGCACAACGCTCTTAACCACTAAGCTACCTGCCGAAAAAAGAGCTTATGGATATCAGAACAGCGATTACTCACCTCGAACTGGACGAAGATGTTTTATTTAATGAGTCCGACGCGAAGGATATACTGCTTCTCTGAGACCAGGCCCAAATCCCTGTCATTCACGTGAAGAAAGGATGGAAATACAGAGGGCGGATATCGGGGTGCATTGTGAGAATTCGTCGGCGAGTGAGTAACCCGCCTCTACCATCCGTTCTATTGGCCAACGTCCAATCACTGGATAATAACCTGGATGATCTCAGTTCGAGACTATCCTACCAACAGGACATTAAAAACTGTAATATCTTATGTTTCACCGAGTTGTGGCTGAACGACGACACGGTTAATGTACAGTTGGCTGGGTTTTCCATGCATCGGCAGGACAGAACAGCTACGTCTGCTAAGATGAGGGGGGTGTGTGTCTATTTGTCAATAACAGCTGGTGCTTGATGTCTAATATTAAGGAAGTCTTGAGGTATTGCTCGCCTAAGGTAGAGTACCTCATGATAAGATGTAGACCACACTATCTACCAAGAAAGTTTTCATCTATATTTTTCGTAGCCGTCTATTTACCACCACAAACCGATGCTGGCACTAAGACCACACTCAATGAGCTGCATAAGGCCATAAGCAAACAAGAAAATGCTCATCCAGAAGCAGCACTCCTAGTGGCCGGGGACTTTAATGCAGGCAAACTTAAATCCGTTTTACCTCATTTCTACCAGCATGTCACATGTGCAACCAGAGGAAAAAAAACTCTAGACCACATTTTCTCCACACACAGAGACGCATACAAAGCTCCCCCTCGCCCTCCATTTGGCAAATCTGACCATAATTCTATCCTCCTGATTCCTGCTTACAAGCAAAAACTAAAGCAGGAAGTACCAGTGTCTCATTCAATGCGGAAGTGGTGAGATGACGCGGATGCTATGCTACAGGACTGTTTTGCTAGCACAGACTGGAAAATGTTCCAGGATTCATCCAATGACATTGAGGAGTATACCACCTCAGTCACTGGCTTCATCTCTAAGTGCATCGACAACGTCGTCCCCACAGTCACCGTACCTACGTATCCCAACCAGAAGCCATGGATTACAGGCAACGTCCGCACTGAGCTAAAGGCTCAGGAGTGGGACACTAATCCGGACCATCAAACAGGCAAAGCGTCAATACAGGACTAAGATTGAATCCTACTACACCGACTCTGAAGCTCGTCGGATGTGGCAGGGCTTGAAAACTATTACGGACAAAAAGGGAAACCCAGCCGTGAGCAGCCCAGTGAAGTGAGCCTACCAGACGAGCTAAATGCCTTTTATGCTCGCTTCGAGGCAAGCAACACTGAAGGATGCATGAGAGCACCAGCTGTTCCGGACGACTGTGTGATCACGCTCTCCATAGCTAAGGACCCTGGGACTAAACACCTCCCTCTGCAACTGGATCCTGGACTTCCTGACGGGCCGCCCCCAGGTGGTAAGGGTAGGCAACAACACATCTGCCACGCTGATCCTCAACACGGGGGTCTCTCAGGGGTGCGTGCTTAGTCCCCTCCTGTGCTCCCTGTTCACCCACGACTGCATGGCCAAGCACGACTCCAACACCATCATTACGTTTTCTGATGACACAACAGTGGTAGGCCTGATCACCGACAACGATGAGACAGCGTATAGGGAGGAGGTCAGAGACCTGGCAGTGTGGTGCCAGGACATCAACCTCTCCCTCACCATGAGCAAGACAAAGGAGATGATCATGGACTACAGGAAAAGGAGGGCCGAACACGCCCCCATTCACATCGACGGGGCTGTAGTGGAGCGGGTCGAGAGTTTCAGTTTTAAGACTGCTGAACAATTAATCAAATGGCCACCCAGACTATTTACATTGACACCCCCCCCCCGGAGCGCCAAGTCTAGGTCCAAAAGGCTCCTTAACATCTGCTACCCCCAAGCCATACGACTTGCTGAACAATTAATCAAATGGCCACCCAGACTATTTACATTGACACCCCCCGGAGCGCCAAGTCTAGGTCCAAAAGGCTCCTTAACAGCTTCTACCCCCAAGCCATAAGACTGCTGAACAATTAATCAAATGGCCACCCGGGCTATTTACATTGACCCACCCCCCTCGATTTCTTGAACTGCATTGTTGGTTAGGCTTGTAAGCAAGCATTTCACGGTAAGGTAACACCTGTTGTATTCGGCGCATGTGACAAATACAATTTGATTTGATTTGATTATCCTAATTAAAGTGAAATTATACAAAGCTGTCACTCAAATGTCTGAGAATTAAGGGACAGAACAAATTTTAATAGAGAATTTGGGAATATTTTTTATATTTTAATTCTTTGTACAGTATGTTTTAACTATAATTGGGTTTATAAAAAAGCCTTTAGAATACTATTTAACTAGTTTATACCTAATAGTGCTTAACTGGCAGCTAATGTTATTTACATTACAGATGAGGACTGATTGATTAAAATAACCAATGAATCATCAATTAATTAATTAATTTAGCTCTCCAAGAAAGGAGGAAAACATTTTGTAAAGCAGATAATAAAATACAAGTAATTATCTCAATAAGTCATTGTTAAGGGCTTGTCTGTGCTCTCTGATTGAATCTCCACTCTGTGAAAAGTCCATCTTTTAAATTGGAAGCTTGTGAGAAGAACCACTCCACATAATGAAAACAATGAAGCCTGAAGGACTACAGTAGTACCATTACTTATAAGTGATCATAAAGGAGATCTTCAGTACCCAAGATTTACGATGGAAGAGTAAAGAAAACGAGCATCAAAGGAGTGTCGCTGAAAGTCTGAATATATTATATTCTGTAATTCTACATGGGCCACTACACACATCTATACCCTGGAGAGACAACATAGCCTACCACGACCAGCTACATAAAGCCACTTCCTCACCAGTTGCTTCCTTCATGTTTATTCAGTCAGCTGTATGTGTTTGGATTTAGAGCTTAGAGGTCGGTGCTGCACTATGGACGCCTGCAAGGTTAGAGAAAAACAATCCTGTCTACTTATACACGCTTAGAAAAAGGGTTCCAAAAGGGTTCTTCGGCTGTCCTCACAGGAGAACCCAAAAGGGTTCTACCTGAAACCAAAAGGATTCTACCCGGAACCAATAATGGTTCTTCAAAGGGTTTTCCAATGGGGACAGCCAAATAGCTCTCTTAGGTTCTAGATAGAAATAAGGTGCTAAGAGTGTATCAGTGCATTCGGAAAGTATTCAGACCCCTTGACTTTTTCCACATTTTGTTACATTACAGCCTTATTCTACACACAATACCCCATAATGACAAAGCAAAAACAGGTTGTGAGAATGTTTTGAACATTTCGTAAAAAATATAAAAAGACTGAAATGTCACATTTACATAAGTATTCCGACCCTGTTCTCAGTACTTTGTTAAAGACCCTTTGGCAGCGATTACAGCCTCAAGTCTTCTTTGGTATGACGCTACAAGCATGGCACACCTGTATTTGGCGAGTTTCTCCCATTCTTCTCTGCAGGTCCTCTCAAGCTCTATCAGGTTGCATGGGGAGTGTCGCTGCACAGCTATTTTCAGGTCCCTCCAGAGATGTTCGATCGGGTTCAAGTCCGGGCTCTGGCTGCGCCACTCAAGGACATTCAGAGACTTGTCCCGCTTGGAGTTTGCCAAAAGGCACCTACATTTCTTCGACCTCATGGCTTGGTTTTTGCTCTGACATTCACTGTCAAATGTGTGACCTTATATAGACAGGTGTGTGCCTTTCCAAATCATGTCCAAACACTTGAATTTACCACAGGTGGACTCCAATCAAGTTGTAGAAAAATCTCAAGGATGATCAATAGAAACAGTATGCACCTGAGCTCAATTTCGAGTCTCATAGCACAGGGTCTGAATACTTATGTATTCTTTAAACCTGTTTTCAGTTTGTCATTATGGGGTATTGTGTGCAGATTGATGAGGACATTTTTCTATTTATTCCATTTTAGAATAAGGCTGTAATGTAACAAAATGTGGAAAAGGTCACACAGCTTTCACAGCTAGTCTCCAACAACCGCTACCTCTACCCAGCCCATCTTCATCTCCATCCATAGGCCCTGGCATTGGACATGTATTCCTAATATGGACACTGTATCAGTGGATGTGTATGTTTAGGAAGGCTATGTCAATGGACATGTATTCCTAATATGGACACCGTATCAGTGGATGTGTATGTTTAGGAAGGCTATGTCAATCATAAAGAATGCAACTTTTTTTCTGTCTTTATTTACTCTCTTCCCAGAGGAGTAGAGAGCAAGGCCAGCACTGACCCTGCCCAAACCCTCTTCTTGTCCTCCTCCTCTCCTCTCCTCCTGGGTCCATTGTCGTCACTGGTCTGCTCCGTGCGCCGACCTATTGGCTGCTGTTTTCTGCGAATAACACAACATAATAACATGCACAGAGATGTATTCTTTCTGAAATTGAATAGAATACCAAATAGGCGTCTTACTTTTCCATATCAAATCCACCAACAGTAGCAAAGGAGAATACTATTATTTCTGTATCTTTATTCTTCAGTCAGAGATGTGACTAGTAGTGGAGGGCTACACTGAACATCCCTTAGCCAACGACGATAGAAGACATGGTTTAAAATACTATTTTAAATAATTGATAATACTATAGCTGTGCTTGATTGAACTTGCCTGGCTTGATAGACCAATATAATAGTCTCAAAATTGCAAACCTCGCCCATCTGGCAGTCCAGGCACAATAGAGCAAACACCCAAAATATTTGAAAGATTTCAAATAGTATTTGAACCCAGGTCTGGAAGATAGTATCTGTTCTGACTGTGTATTTATTGGTCACAGAGGGATTAGACTAGCCTTGTAATTACCAGACTGATTACCGCTGCGTAGCGAACAGCCATGTAAGTTCGAGAGATCAGGCGGCTTGCGAGGCTTGGATTAGACACATGGCTGAGTTGTTGACATCGGAGGGATCGAGTGTAGGTTTTTTGAGGAGGGGTGCAACTCTCGCTCTCTTGAAGACGGAAGGGACATGGCCAGCGGTCAAGGATGAGTTGATGAGCGAGGTGAGGTAAGGGAGAAGGTCTCCGGAAATGGTCTGGAGAAGAGATAAATGAGGATCGGATGTCGTCAACCTTCTTTTCAAAATGGTTGACGAAGTCATCCACAGAGAGGGAGGAGGGAGGGGGAGGAGGAGGAGGATTCAGCAGGGAGGAGAAGGTGGCAAAGAGCTTCCTAGGGTTAGAGGCAGAGGCTTGAAATTTAGAGTGGTAGAAAGTGGCTTTAGCAGCGGAAACAGAGGAAGAGAATGTAGAGACGAGGGAGTGAAAAGTTGACAGGTCCGCAGGGTCAAGTTTTCCTCCATTTCCACTCGGCTGCCCGGAGCCCTCTTCTGTGAGCTCGCAATGAGTCGTCAAGCCACGGAGCAGGAGGGGAGGACCGATCCGGCCGGGAGGATAGGGGACATAGAGAGTCAAAAGATGCAGAAAGGGAGGAGAGGAGGGTTGAGGAGGCAGAATCATGAGATCGGAGGGAGAAGGATTTAGCAGAGGGAAGAGATGATAGGATGGAAGAGGAGAGAGTAGTGGGAGAGAGAGAGCAAAGGTTGCGACGGCACATTACCATCTGAGTAGGGGCAGAGTGAGTAGTGTTGAAGGAGAGCGAGAGAGAAAAGGATACAAAGTAGTGGTCGGAGACTTGGAGGGGAGTTGCAGTGAGATTAGTAGAAGAACAGCATCTAGTAAAGATGAGGTCAAGCGTATTGCCTGCCTTGTGAGTAGGGGGGGACGGTGAGAGGGTGAGGTCTAAAGAGGAAAGGAGTGGAAAGGAGTGGAAAGAAGGAGGCAGAGAGAAATGAGTCAAAGGCAGACGTAGGGAGGTTAAAGTCACCCAGAATTGTGAGGGGTGAGCCATCCTCAGGAAAGGAACTTATCAAGGCGTCAAGCTCATTGATGAACTCTCCAAGGGAACCTGGAGGGCGATAAATGACAAGGATGTTAAGCTTGAATGGGCTAGTGACTGTGACAGCATGGGATTCAAATGAGGAGATAGACAGATGGGTCAGGGGAAAAAGAGAGCATGTCCACTTGGGAGAGATGAGGATTCCTGTGCCACCGCCGCGCTGACCAGATGCTCTCGGGGAATGCGAGAACACATGGTCAGACGAGGAAAGAGCAGTAGGAGTAGCAGCACTTTCTGTGGTAATCCATGTTTCCGTCAGCGCCAAGAAGTAGAGGGACTGGAGGGTAGCATAGGCTGAGATGAACTCTGCCTTGTTGGCCGCAGAACGACAGTTCCAGAGGCTGCCGGAGACCTGGAACTCCACGTGGGTCGTGCGTGCAGGGACCACCAGATTAGAGTGGCAGCAGCCACGGGGTGTGAAGCGTTTGTATGGCCTGTGCAGAGAGGAGAGAACAGGGATAGACAGACACATAGTTGACAGGCTGAGTGCACAAAATATTAGGAACACCTTCCTAATATTGAGTTGCATAAACAGCGCCGGGGACATAAACAGCGCCGGAGAAGATGGCTGCCGTTTTACAGCCCTCTAACCAATTGTACTATTATGTGTGTTTTTCCGCGTTATTTGTAATTTATTTTGTACATAATGTTTATGCCATCGTCTCTTATAACCAAAAAGAGCTTCTGGATATCAGGACAGCGATTACTCACCTCGCATTGGACGAATACTTTTTCTTCAACGAGTCGGACGCGAAGGATATTCTACAGACACCCGGCAAGGCCCAGATCCCCGTCATTCGCCTGAGGAAGAGACGGAGATATCGTGGACGTAGGTCGGGGTGCCTTGTAAGGATCCGACGGCGAGCGAGTAAACTGCCTCTCCCATCAATACTATTAGCCAACGTTCAATCTTTTGAGAATAAAATTGACGATTTAAGATTACGGTTATCCTACCAACGGGACATTAAAAACTGTAATATCTTATGTTTCACGGAGTCGTGGCTGAACGACAACAATGATACCATTCAGCTAGCAGGCTACACGCTACATCGGCAGGACAGAACGGCTGGCTCCGGTAAGACAAAGGGTGGCGGTCTCTGTATATTTGTAAACAACAGCTGGTGTACAAAATCAAATACTAAGGAAGTCTCGAGGTTTTGCTCGCCTGAGGTAGAGTATCTTATGATAAGCTGTAGACCACACTATTTACCAAGAGAGTTTTCAGCTATATTTTTCATAGCTGTCTATTTACCACCACAAACCAATGCTGGCATTAAGATTGCACTGAATGAGTTGTACAAGGCCATTAATCAACAGGAAAACGCTCATCCAGATGCAGCGCTCCTAGTGGCCGGGGACTTTAATGCAGGGAAACTTAAATCCGTTCTACCTAATTTCTACCAGCATGTCAAATGTGCAACCAGAGGGAAAAAAACTCTAGACCACCTTTACTCCACACACAGAGACGCATACAAAGCTCTCCCTCGCCCTCCATTTGGCAAATCTGACCATAACTCTATCCTCCTGATTCCTGCTTATAAGCAAAAACTGAAGCAGGAAGCACCAGTGATTCGGTTAATAAAAAAGTGGTCAGATGACGCAGATGCCAAGCTACAGGACTGTTTTGCTAGCACAGACTGGAACATGTTCCGGGATTCTTCAGACAGCATTGAGGAGTACACCACATCAGTCACTGGCTTCATCAATAAGTGCATCGATGATGTCGTCCCCACAGTGACCGTACGTACATACCCCAACCAGAAGCCATGGATTACAGGCAACATCCGCACTGAGCTAAAGGGTAGAGCTGCCGCTTTCAAGGAACGGGACTCTAACCCGGAAGCTTATAAGAAATCCCGCTATGACCTCCGACGAACCATCAAACAGGCAAAGAGTCAATACAGGTCTAAGATTGAATCATACTACACTGGCTCTGACGCTCGTCGGATGTGGCAGGGCTTGAAAACTATTACAGACTACAAAGGGAAGCACAGCCGCGAGCTGCCCAGTGACACAAGCCTACCAGACGAGCTAAACCACTTCTATGCTCGCTTCGAGGCAAGCAACACTGAAGCATGCATGAGAGCACCAGCTGTTCCGGGACGACTATGTGATCACGCTCTCCGTAGCCGATGTGAGTAAGACTTTTAAGCAAGTCAACATTCACAAGGCCGCTGGGCCAGACGGATTACCAGGGCGTGTACTCCGAGCATGTGCTGACCAACTGGCAAGTGTCTTCACTGACATTTTCAACATGTCCCTGACCGAGTCTGTAATACCAACATGTTTCAAGCAGACCACCATAGTCCCCGTGCCCAAGAACTCTAAGATAACCTGCCTAAATGACTACCGACCCGTGGCACTGACGTCTGTAGCCATGAAGTGCTTTGAAAGACTGGTCATGGCTCACATCAACAGCATAATCCCAGAAACCCTAGACCCACTCCAATTTGCATACCGCCCCAACAGATCCACAGATGATGCAATCTCTATCGCACTCCACACTGCCCTTTCCCACCTGGACAAGAGGAACACCTACGTGAGAATGCTATTCATTGACTACAGCTCAGCATTCAACACCATAGTGCCCTCTAAGCTCATCACTAAGCTAAGGATCCTGGGACTAAACACCTCCCTCTGCAACTGGATCCTGGACTTCCTGACGGGCCGCCCCCAGGTGGTAAGGGTAGGTAACAACACATCTGCCACACTGATCCTCAACACGGGGGCCCCTCAGGGGTGCGTGCTCAGTCCCCCTCCTGTACTCTCTGTTCACCCATGACTGCATGGCCAGGCACGACTCCAACACCATCATTAAGTTTGCCGACGACACAACAGTGGTAGGCCTGATCACCGACAACGATGAGACAGCCTATAGGGAGGAGGTCAGAGATCTGGCCGTGTGGTGCCAGGACAACAACCTCTCCCTCAACGTGACCAAGACAAAGGAGATGATTGTGGACTACAGGAAAAAAAGAGGACTGAGCACGCCCCCATTCTCATCGACGGGGCTGTAGTGGAACAGGTTGAGAGCTTCAAGTTCCTTGGTGTCCACATCACCAACGAACTATCATGGTCCAAGCACACCAAGACAGTCGTGAAGAGGGCACGACAAAGCCTATTCCCCCTCAGGAGACTAAAAAGATTTGGCATGGGTCCTCAGATCCTCAAAAAATTCTACAGCTGCACCATCGAGAGCATCCTGACTGGTTGCATCACCGCCTGGTATGGCAACTGCTTGGCCTCTGACCGCAAGGCACTACAGAGGGTAGTGCGTACGGCCCAGTACATCACTGGGGCAAAGCTCCCTGCCATCCAAGACCTCTATACCAGGCGGTGTCAGAGGAAGGCCCTCAAAATTGTCAAAGACTCCAGCCACCCTAGTCATAGACTGTTCTCTCTGCTACCGCACGGCAAGCGGTACCGGAGTGCCAAGTCTAGGTCCAAAAGACTTCTCAACAGCTTCTACCCACAAGCCATAAGACTCCTGAACAGCTAATCATGGCTACCCGGACTATTTGCACTGCCCCCCCACCCCATCCTTTTTACGCTGCTGCTACTCTGTTAAGTATTTATGCATAGTCACTTTAACTCTACCCACATGTACATATTACCTCAACTACCTCAACTAGCCGGTGCCCCCGCACATTGACTCTGCACCGTTACCCCCCTGTATATATAGCCTCCCTACTGTCACTTTATTTTACTTCTGCTCTTTGTTTTTCTCAACACTTTTTTTTGTTGTTGTTGTTTTATTCTTACTTTTTTTGTTTAAAATAAACGCACTGTTGGTTAAGGGCTGTAAGTAAGCATTTCACTGTAATGTCTGCACTTGTTGTATTCGGCGCATGTGACCAATAAAATTTGATTTGATTTGATTTGATTTGCACCCCCTTTCACCCTCAGAACAGCCGCAATTCGTCGGGGCATGGACTCTACAAGGTGTCGAAAGCTTTCCACAGGCCCATGTTGACGCCAATGCTTCCCACAGTTGTGTCAAGTTGGCTGAATGCCCTTTGGGTGGTGGACCATTCTTGATACACACAGGAAACTGTTGATGTGAAAAACACAGCAGTGTTGCAGTTCTTGACACACTCAAACCGGTGCACCTGGCACCTACTACCATTCCCCATTCAAAGGCACTTAAATATTTTGTCTTGTCCATTCACCGTCTGAATGACACACATACAATCCATGTCTCAATTGTCTCAATGCTTAAAAATCCTTCTTTAACTTGTCTCCTCCCCTTCATCTACACTGATTGAAGTGGATTTAACAGGTAACATCAATAAGGGATCATAGCTTTCACCTGGTCAGTCTATGTCATGGAAAGAGCAGGTGTTCCTAATGTTTTGTACACTCAGTGTAGTTTTCCATATAATACAAATAACCCAAGGGCATACTAAACAATAACACAAGGCAATTCTCAAACACAGGAAAATACATCAACACATCCCAGTAGTATAGGCAGGAAGTTGAGGAATGAGTCAAATATATAAACCGGTTTCTCATGGTACTGTTCCTGCCAAATCCAGACATAGGAACATAATCAGTACAACTTTGGCCACATGGGAGTGATGGATAGCCAATACTTAAACAACTGATGGAGGGTATAGGTCAGTGTTTCTCAATCCCGGTCCCCTGAGAGAAGAAGAAGAGGGAAGAGGAATGAAGGAGGAGGGAGGAGTCGAAAAAACCCACATCCTAATATGTTTTTGTTTTGGAGTTCGTTGAAATTGCTGTTGTTTTCTGTTAAAGTAAAATGTTTGAAAATAAGGATAATCTCACATTCATTTGCTATGGAGTTCCTTGACATTGCCGTTGTTTTGTGTTTTGCATTGTGTGTGTTATGTGTTTCTGTTGTATGTTTTCTGTTGTTGTTGGTGACTGTCATGTATTTAAATTATGCAGCCTGAGTGGCAGTCTGTTTGTGCTATCATGCCAACTCGTTGTCACTCAATGGCTGCATTTACACAGGCAGCCCAATTCTGATCTCTTTTCCACTAATTGGTCATTTGACCAATCACATCAGATCTTTTCACATCAGATCTTTTTCAGAGCTGATCTTATTGGTCAAAAGACCAATTAGTGAAAATACGATCAGAACTGGGATGCCTATGTGAACACAGCCATTGAGTCAAATATATAAACCAGTTTCTCATGGTACTCTTCTTGACATTTCAATTGTTGGTTCACCGCAGAGGTTCGAAGTAAATACAGACAGATGAACATAATCAGTACGACTTTGGCCACAAGGGGCCACAAGCATAAATCAACTGAAGTGGGCTATAGGTCAGTGTTTTCCAATCCTGGTCCCTGCCATGAGGATCCTAAGGGGTGAATATTTTAGTTTTTACCGTAGCACTAACACATTGAATCATCTAATCAACTCATCATAAAGCCTTTAATTATTTCAATCAGGTGTGCTGGTGATAGGGCAACAACTAAAACGTGCATCCCATTGGGTCCCAGTGACCAGGATTTGTAATTTGAGAAACAACTTTACAAGGTTTTCAGCTTGTAGGTGACCTGTCTAGGCCCTACTGTAGCAGAGACAGTAGTGGCTATACCAGGATAGATAATCTGTGGTTGTGGTTATATCCCCTGGAAGGACTGACGTACTGTATGCCTTCCAGGGGAAACTTGATAGATCTCTGTGAATCTGGAGCCCTGTGGTTCGGTATATGGGAGAGGATGCATTGTTGAGGGGGTTGGCTAGCCCGTGAGAGAAGAAGATGAGGGACAAGGGAAGGAAGGGAAGAAGGAGTGAGGAGTTGGAACATAGTGACAATGCTTGCTTTTCTTCTTCTTCTTTTTCTAATATGTTTTTGGACTTCCTTGACATTGTTGCTGTTGTTTTGTGCTGTGCATTGTGTTTCTGTTGTATGTTTTCTGTTGTTGTTGGTGACTGTCATGTGTTTAAATGATACAACTAAAATGTTTGAAAGGAAGGATAATCTCACATTTATGTGTAAAAAATGCATTAAAATGTAGCCTGAGTGTCAATCTGTTTGTGCTGTCATGTCAACTCCTTGTCACTCATTTTCATGTCAAACATGTTTGGCTTGATAATGAGCAATGGGGTTGGGACCAGGCTAATGCCCACATTCCACCCTGACAATGATCTCTACTTCGGCCACAAGGGAGTGATAGAGGGCCATAATCAATCATTTGATGGAGGGTATAAATCAGTGTTTCCCAATCCCGGTCGTGTGACCCTATGGGGTGCATATTTTTGCTTTTGCCGTAGCACTAACACATTTTATTAATTTAATTCAACTCATCATCAAGCCTTTGATTATTTGAATCAGGTGTGTTGGTGATAGGGAAAAAATAAACATTTGGGTTCCCAGGACCAGGATTTGTAATTTGGGAAACACTGGTGTATGTGCTTATAGAGTTTTCAAACATGTTTGTCTTGACAAGCACACAAAGATATCTGGGACCAGGCTAATAAAAAATGACTGGAATACATGTCCATACAATATTGTGTCTCAAACAAGATGAAAAGACCCAATGCTGACAGAGGAATCTATTTTCTAGGATCTTAGTTCATTAGTGTCTGTACAACCATTCATCTGTCAACATAAAACAACATGAAAGCATTCCAAGCCAGAAGTCACAGCCATGGAGAGGGAGGCTCAAATAATGAACTCACTGACACTGTGCTTTATTAGGAATATAGCCAATATATTGATATAGACTCTGTTCAGCTTTCTATATGAAAACATCTTTCCTCTGAAATTAATGTCTTGAACCATACATCAACCCAAGTGTAGAAAAAATGTATAGAATCCTGGATAGTCATAGCCTAATTAAAAAAACATATATTTTTAACTGAAGATAAAAATAAATTTAAAAAAAGCTAAGACTTTGATATTTGGAAAGGTATAAATAAAGTTGTTAATGCTAAAAACAGCTGTTGTGCAAAATGTAATCAGTCAGCTTGGTCTCATAGACTAGACGTAACATAGTAAATGTAAATCCGTGTAAATTAAATTAGTATGATATGTTATGTTTGGTATGGTAACATATATAATGCGAATGTTTAGCAACCCAACGGTTGTTTGTTCGAATCTCATCACGAACTTTAGCACTTTAGGTAATTAGCAACTTACTAATTAACTACTTACTACTTTTTAGCTACTTTGCAACTACTTAGCATGTTAGCTAACCCTTCCTCTAACCTTAACACTTTAACATAACGCCTAACCCTAACCTTAACCCCAACCTTAACCCTAACCTTAACCACCTAGCTAACGTTAGCAACAACAAATTGGAATTCGTAACATATCATACCAGTTGCAAATTTGTAACATATTGTACGAATTGCAATTCGTAACATATCATATGAATTGTAATTCGTAACATATCATATGAAATGGATGATGGACATCCACAAATGAATACATACCATACCAAATGTAACATATCATACTAATTAGAACATCCCGGATTGTCCTTTACTATGTTACGTCTACCCCTGAGTCCAGGTTGCATCAGTCCTATTGTCTTAGCTTGTGCAACAGGTGAGTAATGTATGTATGGCTTTATGGTGGATCAGTAGCTATTGGTGAGAGACCTGCACAGAAGCATAGTGACGTTGTCACGTTATTGTGATATATAAATACCAGCGCAGCAGCCAGCCTCCCTCTCCAAAAGGACTAGCCGAAAAGCTCCAGACGAATTAACTGCGTTCCCACCTTCAAATGAATTCTGCACCCTGCAGAGCTGGATCTTGCTGTTTTACTTTGCTAACAGTAAACTACACATTCATCACAATCAAACAAGTTACTTTGATAAGAAAATGTATGTTAGTTTACATAACAATAATGATTAGATTGTGGGCGTTTTGAGATCAGCAAAATGCAAAAACGGATTATTGAGTGTGTGCCGCTCGCGCTTGGAATTGAGACGAGGACTTGATCGTTGTGGACGCAGAGATGGCACTATCTTTTTGTAATGCGATAAAGTGTAACATAGTCAATTTCTTCAAAACATTTCGTTGCTTTGATACAAGTCTTTAACAGCACCACCTCGATGAAGGCGCGCGTCTGAGGTGGAAAAGACATGGAAATGCGCACTGCGCGAATGGCTAAACTCTGACGTGCCATGGACAGTGTATGAAGCGCTCAGGTAAGTCTCTCAATAGAAATGAATAGAACTAGCAAATACTTTTTTTTTTTCAGGGGAATTATTAAAACAAGATTAAAGTTGCATTGTTTAATATGTCCCTAAGCAATTGAATATCAGGTTTTAAGTTATTGGTGTGCTTGCTAAAAGCAAGACTACTCTAACACTCTTACAGAGGAGCTACACCGGGATGGCGCGTGCCCAAACTGTGAACAGGACATTAGTGCTGTAATTTTACACGCTACACCAGAGAGATAAACAGATGCGTGGGTGGAAGCAGAATCAGTAGTACTAGGTCTCTTCTGCAAGGAATCTATTGACTTTCGGTCCAATATGGGTATATGACTATATGACGACAACCATATTTCTCATTATATCAAAAATAAAGTTGAGTAAAAATTCTACAACCATCTGCAGTCAATTCATTAACCTCATTCATTAATCAACAATTGAACAGTTGCTGGCTAGCTGCAGTGTCGGCCGCCCGTTAGGGGCAGCGCCCCACATGTGATTGGTCAAACTGAAAAAAGTAATAATTATATATATAGAAAAAATAACAATATTATATAATTCATGGATTATGTTTTAAATGTTCATAAAAGTGTGGTAAATGTGTACATTCTCCTGTTTAAAAAATATATTGTTCAAAACAAGTGGTGCAGTAACTTACTACTCTGCCCCTCAGTGACTCTGCCAGCAGCAGCAGCTCCGCGGGCGCATAGGCTGCGCGAACATTGCTTGGATTGTTTTGCCAGCTATTTGCTATGAGGGGCAACTGCCCCAATGAAATCACAGAATTTCATAGCATACATTTTTACAGCACAAAGTAAATGGACCACCCTGGGGTGTTGAAATGTTCACTCAGTCAGAACTTCTGTGTTTGCTCTAGTCTTCCTCCCAATGAGTCTCTCACACCTGACGGCTTACTTCCGCGTGAAACTAGATCTGCTCTATCAGGTACAGATGCCGCTAAATCAAAAAGCTAATTGTACAGTTAACTTGTAAATAAATAATCAAAACAGTCATGGGAGCCTGGGACCTGATAAACCGGACATCTACATCCAACAAGAGTCGAAGGACAGAGGGATACACTAGCTAGAACCTTCTCATCGCAGATCTGGTAGGACAAAAAAGCATGTTTCCCCCATGGTGTTTAACATATTGACTAAAATAGCATAAAACTGGGTGTATAACAAAGCATGATCAAATTAATTAATTAGCTAGCTACAGTAATTTTGAGTAACGTGAAATAGTTTGGTAGATTTTTTTGTCAAATTAACCCTTTATCTACCTTTGATAAGCAGATAGCTAGCTGGTAGCTTGCTAGCTAGTTGGCTCCCATGCCAATGTCAAGTCTATCTAAACTAATATCTGACTAACTCGGAAATAGGAAGTTATTTCAGAATTAAAGTTAACTTGCTAGTGCATCATACTTTGTGACATTATGTTAGCTATCCCCAGTTAGATAATCTGCTTTCACTTATAGCATCTGCATGCTTGTTGCGTTCTCCCTGGTGCACTCGTTCGTTTGTGAGCTGGCTGCTTGTTCTAAATAGACCCGCGCCCCGGGCTTTCAACCAATCAGCGGCTGCCACTGGCTAGCTGTCTGTACTTTGCAAGCCAGAACAAATACACATCAATTGATTTTGTTGACAAAACAGACCTGGTTCTCCGAAGACGGTTGCTACAGCATTCCATGCTTTTTCAAGCGTCCTTGTATTGGGGGTTGCTAGGGTCATACAGCAAAGGGTCCTTCTCAACTTCGATGATCAAACGGGTGTCATCCATTTTGCCAACTTTGTCCTGTCCTTTCAAATCGGAATAACTTCAAAGGAGGGTTGGGGGAGGGGTCTACAGCATCCTCTGCCTCAAATTATAATACAAGGTAGACAATCAGCTCTGCAACTGCCTCTAGTTATGAACTAGGAAGACTACAGTTATATTTGTTTTTCAATCAATCAATCAAATTTTATTTATAAAGCCCTTTTTTTTCATACAGGTAGCCTTCTACTATTGTATTGATGTAGCCTACTACTATTATTCATGTTTCTATTACATTTTCACTATGAAGCTGAGTGAAAGTGTCAAAAAAAGATTCATACCAATTATTTCAGGCACTTTGTATGGTGTTTACGTGTGTGGATCCGAGAAAAAGAGACTCCAAACATAATGTTAGGTTGCTGCTACAGCAGCTGCCAATGTCTACGCTTTATGCACGTGCCAATGTAGCAGGTAACATTGACTACAGTAGGACTCTTATCAACTTCGTATGAAGCAAGTCTCATGGACGCGTGGTGTAGCTGGGCCGTTACAGACTCTTATTATTATTAATGTGCTTGCTGAAGGCAAGACCACTAGAGTTCTTACATAATAATATTAATAATAATAATAATAATAACAATAATAATAATAATAATACTATATTATTATTTTTGCATAAATTAATGTGGACTTGAATGAGAACAATAGTAATACAGTGGTAGCTATTCAACATCATATCAAATTTTATTTGCCACATGCGTCGAATACAACAGGTGTAGACATTACAGTGAAATGCTTACTAACAAGCCCTTAACCAACAATGCAGTTTTAAGAAAAAAGTAAGTAAAAAATACCGGTTAGTCGAGGTAATTGAGGTAATATGTACATGTGGATAGAGTTAAAGTGACTATGCATAGATAATAAACAGAGTAGCAGCAGCATAAAACATTGTCCTGTTTCTCAGCCAATTAAGACCAACTTTAAAATGTTCAGGCTATCCTAACTACAAAATTCTCTAAAACCTTTCTAAACTATATAAAGAAATGTATTTGCATACATTTGCATACAACTTAATTTATTCAATGCCAGCCATAAGAACACAGTGGTGGACATTTTAAATGCTACTGCTCTTTATCCATTTCAGCTACAAACATTAAAGCAACTTTAAGATTTTCAAAAGGTTATAAATTATAACTATTGAAATGTGCATAAATTACCATAACATAACCCATCAAAAATAACAGTAACTTTTGAACCGTTCAAGCTAAAAACACCAAACCAACTTTTATATATTCAGGCTATCAATCAATCAATCAATCAATCTTTCAATCTACCTACTTTATCAACTATAACCAGTCACTACTGTTACTACTGCAGTCACAAGCACTACCATAAATACTTCAACACAAGCTAGCAAGCACACACATATTCTTTAGGAAATTTACTTTTCTAGTATGTATATATTATTCTTTTCACATGGCTGAACCAACTTTATATGTATTATACAATTGTAAAATGCGAACAATTCAAAGCATGAGAATGTTTTTGCCCGCAGGCATTTGCATTGGTATGCAGCATTGCCTGTGTGTACTTTTTTTTTAGGAGATTAGTGACTGACTGTGAAACTATCTGTCTTGACGTTAGGTATTTGCCCAGCGTCACCTATCATAGTATTTTACTGTGACAGAAGTCACAGATGATCACAGATGAGAAGATGATTTATTGCCAGGACATGAATGTTCCAATGTGGTTAGCCAAAAATGTCATGAGATAGTTCACACGGCCATTATCCAGGGTTTCAAATGAACAGATATGCCACATTTCTGGTTCGTTCTTGTTGCAGGGAGCGTTGACAGGAATGATAATTTGATTATAGAAAACCATGCTTTTGTTATGTGTGACATGACAATTGGAGAGAAAGAAGATTATACAGGCTGCCCAATTCTGATCTTTTGCCCAATTATTGTCAAAGAGCTGACATGTCCCGTGTAGCTCAGTTGGTAGAGCATGGCGTTTGCAAAGCCAGGGTTGTGGGTTTGTTTCCCATGGGGGACCAGTATGAAAAAAAAATAAAAGATGTATGCACTCACTAACTGTAAGTCGCTCTGGATAAGAGCGTCTGCTAAAATGACGTAAATGTAAAGGGTGCTTGTCTGGCACCTCTGGGCTACATCATTCTACAGTCTTGGGATGGGTTGATGCGTTTTGAAATGCAATTTACTGATCTGATTGGTCAAAAGACTAATAAGCAGCAAAATATCAGAATTGGGCTGCCTGTGTAAATGCAGCCAAAGAAGAGGTGTGGAAAGAATGTCACCATGCCGGTTTGCAGACAGTTGCCACGTTTCAATCCAACCCTTTTTCTGCGTAAAAAAAAACTCCAGACAAGTGGAAGTAAACAGCAAATTGTCTGTAAAATGTACACACAAAATATGTTTGACTAGAGTGGATAATTTTTTGTTGGTGAAAAAGATTATGGGACAAATGGCGATGAAAAAGCTTTTTGGAGCGAATAGCCTATTGATAGAATATCATCATGTTGTCCTCCCACTCCTAGGCTATGACATGGGGATGCACCACAGCTCACGTTCAATATGTTCCTCATGTACAATTCCTTGTGGGAGTATTCACACCCTTAGACAGGTGTAGCAAATGTATGATTGTAATCTTCTCTATCAACTCCAATCCAATACTGAAAAGTGCTGACTGACCCAACTTTATTTAATTTAGTTATTTCGTTTATTTTACCTTTATTTTACCAGGTTAGTCTCACTGAGATTAAATATATATTTTGCAAGAGAGACCTGGCCCAAAAAGCAGCACACGAAGTTTCAAACATTTACAACACAAAGCACTACAGTTTCAAACATTAGTTTACACATTGATCAGGACATTGCTGGTTGGGAGGAGTGGTTGACTAGGGGTCAAAACATTGACAACACCGCAAATCATTTTCCACCATTTGACTCTAGCTTTAAAATAATTTAAAGAGACAAGCTCCTGAAGTTTCAAGTCCTTTTGTAGCTTGTTCCAAGTAGAGGGGCCAGAGTAATGGGATGCTTTTTCACCTGTACGGACCTTAGGCACCGTCAAGGAGATACAGTCCTTTGAGCATATGCGGTAATTGTCATTAGTCTGCTGGATAATGCAGGTACACAGGTAAAATGAAAGCTGTCTCAATATGGCCTTATAAATTAAAACTTATGTTGCTTGCATTCAGATTTTTGAAACTATTTATACTTTTTGAACTATAACCGTTTTGAATTTGCAAAAATTAACATGGATTTCAATGAGAACCATAGGAGTACAGTGATTGATATTCAAAATGGTCCTGCTCCTTGGCCAATTAAGCTACAATACCAACTTTGAAAATGTTCAGAATATCCTGACTTCAAATTCTGTAAAACCTTTATAAACTGTAAAAAATTTAAATCGCATAAATTAGGATAAAACATAATGGATTCAAAACCAACCGTAACAACACAGTGGAATACATTTTAAATTCTACTGCTTTTTAACAATTTTAGATACAAATATTAAAACAAATGTAACATTTTCAAAACTTTTTTAATTAAACTATTTAAATTACCCACAAATAGTAATGATAACTGTTGAACCATTCGAGTTAGAGACACCAAGCCAACTTTCTTGTGTTCAAGCTATCCTATCAATCAATCAATTAACTAATTAACCAATTAAAAAATTGATCTTCTTTACATTTCCATAACTTAACATGGGTTAGCATAAAACTTCATGGGCTCAATGCCAACCATAAGAAAACAGTGGTAAACGTTTGAATGCAACTGAGTCCCTGGCGGCGTAGTGTGTTACTGTAGCTCAGCTGGTGGTCCTCTGTAGCTCAGCTGGTAGAGCACGGCGCTTGTAACGCCAAGGTAGTGGGTTCGATCCCCAGGACCACCCATGCACAAAAAAAATTATGCACGCATGACTGTAAGTCGCTTTGGATAAAAGCGTCTGCTAAATGGCATATTATATTATATATTATATTATTATAAACATTTCAGTTTCAAACATTTAACCACTTTAGAATTGTCAAAAGTTTATAAATTATAACTATTTAAATGTTCTTACATCTTACTAACCCATCAACAGTAATAGTAAAAATCAATCAATCATTCAGTCAATCAATTAATCTTTCCATCTACAGGTACCTACTTTTTTAACTACAGTGGGGAAAAAAAGTATTTAGTCAGCCACCAATTGTGCAAGTTCTCCCACTTAAAAAGATGAGAGAGGCCTGTCATTTTCATCATAGGTACACGTCAACTATAACAAACAAATTGAGAAGAAAAAAAATCCAGAAAATCACATTGTAGGATTTTTTATGAATTTATTTGCAAATTATGGTGGAAAATAAGTATTTGGTCACCTACAAACAAGCAAGATTTCTGGCTCTCACAGACCTGTAACTTCTTCTTTAAGAGGCTCCTCTGTCCTCCACTCGTTACCTGTATTAATGGCACCTGTTTGAAATTGTTATCAGTATAAAAGACACCTGTCCACAACCTCAAACAGTCACACTCCAAACTCCACTATGGCCAAGACCAAAGAGCTGTCAAAGGACACCAGAAACAAAATTGTAGACCTGCACCAGGCTGGGAAGACTGAATCTGCAATAGGTAAGCAGCTTCAAATCAACTGTGGGAGCAATTATTAGGAAATGGAAGACATACAAGACCACTGATAATCTCCCTCGATCTGGGGCTCCACGCAAGATCTCACCCCGTGGGGTCAAAATGATCACAAGAACGGTGAGCATAAATCCCAGAACCACACAGGGGGACCTAGTGAATGACCTGCAGAGAGCTGGGACCAAAGTAACAAAGCCTACCATCAGTAACACACTACGCCGCCAGGGACTCAAATACTGCAGTGCAAGACGTGTCCCCCTGCTTAAGCCAGTACATGTCCAGGCCCGTCTGAAGTTTGCTAGAGTGCATTTGGATGATCCAGAAGAGGATTGGGAGAAACACAACTCGTCGTGTTTGGAGGACAAAGAATGCTGAGTTGCATCCAAAGAACACCATACCTACTGTGAAGCATGGGGGTGGAAACATCATGCTTTGGGGCTGTTTTTCTGCAAAGGGACCAGGACGACTGATCCATGTAAAGGAAAGAATGAATGGGGCCATGTATCGTGAGATTTTGAGTGAAAACCTCCTTCCATCAGCAAGGGCATTGAAGATGAAACGTGGCTGGGTCTTTCAGCATGACAATGATCCCAAACACACCGCCCGGGCAACGAAGGAGTGGCTTCGTAAGAAGCAGTTCAAGGTCCTGGAGTGGCCTAGCCAGTCTCCAGATCTCAACCCCATAGAAAATCTTTGGAGGGAGTTGAAAGTCCGTGTTGCCCAGCGACAGCCCCAAAACATCACTGCTCTAGAGGAGATCTGCATGGAGGAATGGGCCAAAATACCAGCAACAGTGTGTGAAAACCTTGTGAAGACTTACAGAAAACGTTTGACCTGTGTCATTGCCAACAAAGGGTATATAACAAAGTATTGAGAAACTTTTGTTATTGACCAAATACTTATTTTCCACCATAATTTGCAAATAAATTCATTACAAATCCTACAATGTGATTTTCTGGAATTTTTTTCTCATTTTGTCTGTCATAGTTGACGTGTACCTATGATGAAAATTACAGGCCTCTCTCATCTTTTTAAGTGGGAGAACTTGCACAATTGGTGGCTGACTAAATACCTTTTTCCCCCACTGTATATAAGGTCCCACAGTTGACAGTGCATGTCAGAGCAGAAACCAAGCCATGAGGTCGAAGGAATTGTCCGTAGAGCTCCGAGACAGGATTGTGTCGAGGCACAAATCTGGGGAAGGGCCTCAATAATTCTTAAATGGAAGAAGTTTGGAACCACCAAGACTCTTCCTAGAGCTGGCCGCCCGACCAAACTGAGCAATCGGGGGAGAAGGGCCTTGGTCAGGTAGGTGACCAAGAATCCGATGGTCACTCTGACAGAGCTCCAGAGTTTCTCTGTGGAGCTGGGAGAACCTTACAGAAGGACAACCATCTCTGCAGCACTCCACCAATCAGGTATTTATGGTAGAGTGGCCAGACTGAAGCCACTCTTCAGTAAAAGGCACATGACAGCCCGCTTTTTAGTTTAGTTTGCCAAAAGGCACCTAATGTACTCTCATAACATGAGAAACAAGATTCTCTGGTCTGATGAAACCAAGATTGAACTCTTTGGCCTGAATGCCAAGCGCCATGTCTGGAGGAAACCTAGCACCATCCCTACGGTGAAGCATGGTGGTGGCAGCATCATGCTGTGGGGATGTTTTTAAGCGGCAGGGACTGGGAGACTAGTCAGGATTGAGGGAAAGATTATTGGAGCAAAGTACAGAGAGATCCTTGATGAAAACCTGCTCCAGAGTGCTCAGGACTTCAGACTGGGGTGAAGGTTCACCTTCCAACAGGACAATGACCCTAAGCACACAGCCAAGACAACACAGGAGTGGCTTCGGGACAAGTCTCTGAATGTCCTTGAGCCCGGACACTCCCCATCCAACCTGACAGAGTTTGAAATGATCTGCAGAGAAGAATGGGAGAAACTCCCCAAATACAGGTGTGCCAAGTTTGTAGCATCATACCCAAGAAGACTCAAGGCTGTAATCACTGCCAAAGGTGCTTCAACAAAGTACTTAGTAAAGGGTCTGAATACTTATGTAAATGTCATATTTCCGTTTTTTAAATATATTTATGCATTTGCAAAAAAATCTAAAAACCTGTTTTTGCTTTGTCATTATGGGGTATTGTGTGTAGATTGATGAGGAAAAAAACAAATTTAATAAATTTTAGAATAAGGCTGTAACGTAACAAAATGTGGAAAATGTCAAGGGGTCTGAATACTTTCCAAATGCACTGTATATTTATATAGTCATTATTATTCAACGTGTCCTCACCTGAGATTTGAACTCACAACTTCTTGGTTCCCGGCATTCCGATCTTCCTGCTACGCCACCATGTCTGTGTGAATAACTGATTTCACCTGTATTCCGACACTTTGGACTTCAAAGTAAATCTCAGCTTTGTATGATACATTCAAGAAAAACTATTTTATTTAAGGGTTGGTGTGAGGTGTGAACAATGTGCGGTACAGTATAGACAGTAGGCATAGATGGTGAAACAAGGATCTTTACTGGTGGTCCCAAAGCCAGGATACAAAATAACGGACTTGTCACGATAAAATAAAGGAGGAGCAAATTGGTCTCCAAAAACAGGCTGACAGCAAAAATACAAAATACTAACTATGACTGAAACAACAATGAAACAGGGAGAACACTTCTCAAGTACCTGTACATATGTCTCGCGATCAGACACTGATTCGTACTGCTTGGCATCAAGAAACTAACAGAGAAAACTGAGCAAGGGAACACAGGGAAGTGAGGGCATAAATACACAGGTGAACAGGTAGACACAGGTGACACCAATAGGATCATGATTAGTCCAAACTGTGAGTGAGGAGGTGCCTAAGGTTGTCGGAGGAGGACACCTAATGGGTCGCTTCGCTGCGACCCCCTCCTGTAACAATCATAGTGTGTCACGTTTGTCTAATGACGGGACAGACCAAGGCGCAGCGTGATATACGTACATGTTTATTCAACTAACTAAACACACGACAAAACAATAAACGAAACGAAACGTGAAGTCCTAAGGTAGATACAACAAACCTTAACCGGAACAAGATCCCATGACACACTAGTGCCAATAGGCTGCCTAAGTATGATCCCCAATCAGAGACAACGAGCGACAGCTGCCTCTGATTGGGAACCACACCGGCCAACATAGATATACACCTACTAGAAAAACAACATAGAACATACACAACAAAGAATATACACACCCTGACTCAACATATAAGAGTCCCCTGAGTCCCCTGAGGGCGTGACATAGTGATTCAGGAGTAACATTTAAACATAATATGCCCTAACAACATTAGACAACTATACAAAAAAAACTCAAATTGCTGATATAAGTAAATAGAATCAATGATGAGAGAATAGTCAGATTAACTGATAACTAAAATAGCAGTGCAGATGGCACTCTTTTGCTAAGTGCAGAGATGTATTATAGGTAATGAATGTGATGGGCCTTCTGACAATGTTACAGACTTAGTGGCACAGCAGAAACATCAGCATACCCAGGTGGGGTCATATTGAAAAGTCAGTACTACGTTATCATGTCAAATGTAATCATATTGTCAATGATTTAAGATTTTTACTAACATTTTGCTGAACGGCATACCATTTACCTTAAAACCTCCATACCATTTCATTACTTCTCTTACAAATACAAATTATATATGAAGAGAATAACATGTTTTCACCTCACAATTGAATTGCAGATTGTGAAAATCTAATTTCTATTTTCACATGTGAAAATTGAATTTGCATTTTCACATGTGAAAATGTAACTTTCACATGTGGAATTGCATTTTTACGTGAAAAACTGTCACGTGAAAATCTAATTTGCACTTTAACATGTGAAAAACTTTCACAAGTTGTCACATGTAGTTTCATGGTATCACATGTTGAAATGTTGCATCCCAATGTTGTCACATTTATTTCACCATGAGATCATGTTTTCATATGTGTAGCTTCATGTTATCACATGTTTCTTTTACATGTTGTCACGTTATCACATTAACTTCGGTAGTGTATATATTATGTATTTTGGATGTTTTCAGTGTATTTTGAACTCTTTCAGAAAATGCGATTTAAACAATTGTGCATTAAAATTACAAAACGTTAACTGATTAACTCTGACAGCGCTCATTTTAACATGTTAAAATGATAAATAAGGAGACACGGAGCACAAACCCTTGAATGAGTAGGTGTGTCCAAACTTTCGACTGGTAGTGTACATTTTAGTTATTTTGATGTTGGAAGGGAAACAATCTCTCTAATTTGTCTATCATACAGTGGGGAAAAAAAGTATTTAGTCAGCCACCAATTGTGCAAGTTCTCCCACTTAAAAAGTTGAGAGAGGCCTGTAATTTTCATCATAGGTACACGTCAACTATGACAGACAAAATGAGGGAAAAAAATCCAGAAAATCACATTGTAGGATTTTTATGAATTTATTTGCAAATGATGGTGGAAAATAAGTATTTGGTCAATAACAAAAGTTTCTCAATACTTTGTTATATACCCTTTGTTGGTAATGACACAGGTCAAACGTTTTCTGTAAGTCTTCACAAGGTTTTCACACACTGTTGATGGTATTTTGGCCCATTCCTCCATGCAGATCTCCTTTAGAGCAGTAATGTTTTGGGGCTGTTGCTGGGCAACACGGACTTTCAACTCCCTCCAAAGATTTTCTATGGGGTTGAGATCTGGAGACTGGCTAGGCCACTCCAGGACCTTTAAATGCTTCTTACGAAGCCACTCCTTCATTGCCCGGGCGGTGTGTTTGGGATCATTGTCATGCTGAAAGACCCAGCCATGTTTCATCTTCAATGCCCTTGCTGATGGAAGGAGGTTTTCACTCAAAATCTCACGATACATGGCCCCATTCATTCTTTCCTTTACACGGATCAGTCGTCCTGGTCCCTTTGCAGAAAAACAGCCCCAAAGCATGATGTTTCCACCCCCATGCTTCACAGTAGGTATGGTGTTCTTTGGATGCAACTCAGCATTCTTTGTCCTCCAAACACGACAAGTTGAGTTTTTACCAAAAAGTTCTATTTTGGTTTCATCTGACCATATGACATTCTCCCAATCCTCTTCTGGATCATCCAAATGCACTCTAGCAAACTTCAGACGGGCCTGGACATGTACTGGCTTAAGCAGGGGGACACGTCTCGCACTGCAGGATTTGAGTCCCTGGCGGCGTAGTGTGTTACTGATGGAAGGCTTTGTTACTTTGGTCCCAGCTCTCTGCAGGTTCTTCACTAGGTCCCCCCGTGTGGTTCTGGGATTTCTGCTCACCGTTCTTGTGATCATTTTGACCCCACGGGGTGAGATCTTGCGTGGAGCCCCAGATCGAGGGAGATTATCAGTGGTCTTGTATGTCTTCCATTTCCTAATAATTGCTCCCACAGTTGATTTCTTCAAACCAAGCTGCTTACCTATTGCAGATTCAGTCTTCCCAGCCTGGTGCAGGTCTACAATTTTGTTTCTGGTGTCCTTTGACAGCTCTTTGGTCTTGGCCACAGTGGAGTTTGGAGTGTGACTGTTTGAGGTTGTGGACAGGTGTCTTTTATACTGATAACAAGTTCAAACAGGTGCCATTAATACAGGTAACGAGTGGAGGACAGAGGAGCCTCTTAAAGAAGAAGTTACAGGTCTGTGAGAGCCAGAAATCTTGCTTGTTTGTAGGTGACCAAATACTTATTTTCCACCATAATTTGCAAATAAATTCATTAAAAATCCTACAATGTGATTTTCTGGATTTTCTTTCTGTCACGGTTTACTACGCCAGAACCCAGAAGCAGACCAGGACAAGGTACTTAGAGCAAAAGGTGAGTGTTTATTAATTGACTCCCGAGTGAGGCTGAATAATCCAGGGACAGAGCGGGTGGCGTGGATGGGTTGTTGAGGGTGCAGTGGTAGGTCCCGACATGGCTCGGCAGCCGCCGACCATCAGGCAGAGGTTGGGTGAAGGTTCCGGGTGAGAGACTGCAGACAGAACAAAACGGAGGTGAGTACACAGCAAATCAACAAGGTGCAAAACAACAAAAACTAACGCTAGAACTCAAGGCTGATACGCTGACAAACATACTGTTCATGGCTAACGATCCGGCAGGAACTGGATGTTCGGCCAGAGCCTAAGAAGGGTGATGATCAGGACCAGGTGTGCAGATTGCTGATGGGATGCAGGTGCGGAACACAAGAGCGCTCCCCGGAGCGTTCCCGAACCCTCGGGAAACTGGAGATTACGAACAGGAACACTCGTCACCAGACAGGACCCGACTCAGACAGCCGGGATCGTTACACTTTCCTCATTTTGTCTGTCATAGTTGACGTGTACCTATGATGAAAATTACAGGCCTCTCTCATCTTTTTAAGTGGGAGAACTTGCACAATTGGTGGCTGACTAAATACTTTTTTTCCCCACTGTATATGAATGTGGGCCTATGTCTCAGTTTGGCAAACCTTTAATCCAACTTACAAATCTCTCTCTAGCTCTCGCTCTCGCTCAGCTCTCACTTACATCTTAGAGAAGAGAGGAAAAAATATTGAATGTCATGTACTTGCATGGATGGCTTACAACATATGCTTGTTTGGTGGACCATGGGTCTCAGACAAGTGGAAAGGTTTTTAATGTTTCAGAGGTTGCTAATGCCACGATAATTATACTGACGCACAACAAATACTGCTCAGAGATACATTTGGGTCTAAGGAGATGCACCATGTAGTGTTTCACAAAGTTTTAGTTTAGGAACTGTACACGATGCACTTCATGTGCTATACTTTTAGCTGTACTGGTTACTCTGTTCAGAATCAGCTCACACATGAAGATTCTCACACCGCTGTACTGTTGGTAATACTTTACTTACATGGTCAGAAAATTACCAAGTAAATACTACTTATCATAGTGTGGCATTACTGGGTCTACTCCTCAGCTAACTAACTAGCAGAACAAGGAGATGGTAGATCAAGTTGAACCAGACAACAGGGTTTTATTGCCCTCTCAATACAGGTTAAAGAGGGTTAGCAGGGCAGCCCAAAACAATAAAAGCTATGGCTCACTATAGCAAGCTAACTTGGTAGAACTTGGTAAGAGTGGGGCTCTCCCTTTCAGTCCAGTTTGTAGTCTTCCCCTCACTCTCTTCCTGCTCAAATCCCTCAGTGGCCTGAACTAGTGGCAACTCCTTTCCTTATATTTCACCATAAGCCATAAGCTAGGTAGTGTTTGACATGATGTTTTAGTTTAGGACCTGTACACGACGCAATGTAGGAGGCATTGCATATGTGCAACCATGGGTCTTACAGGGTTAAGCTATGAACTTCAAACCAATGTTGAAATGTGCAGACTGACTCAACTTAGATGGCTTGCATTCGGCTTGTTGATACTATTTATACTTTTTTGATATATACATTTAACATTTGCATAAATTAATATGGATTTGAATGGAAACCATAAGAACAAAGTGATAGCTATTAAAAATGGTGCTGCTCCTTGGCTACAAGACCCATTTTTAAATGTTTAGGCTATCCTAACTTCAAGTTCTCTAAAACCTTTATAAACTTTAATGACATGATATAGACTATAATGACATACACTGAGTATACAAAACATTAAGAACACCCGCTCTTTCCATGACATAGACTGACATGATCCCTTATTAATGTCACTAATGTTGGGGGGGTTGCTAATGTTTAGTATACTCAATGTATATAGATATAATGCTAATGCAGTTTAACCATTTCAGCTACAAATATTGAAACCACTTCAACATTTTCAAAACGTTAAATTATGGAGTGGCTACGCTAAAGGTACTGAGATTTCTGTGCATTTGCAGGATCCGCTGCGCGCTTCCCCTTCAGAGTCCTTTCAGTTGCTGCTTCAGTGCTCACTCACTCCATGACTCCGCTGCCGCTTGTTCAAACAAACTTAGTTCTTTGTCTGTTGTAACAGTAATCAAAGCAAACATAAGAACGACACAACAGGCAGTCTAGCGATTTCATGTTCTTTTTTCAGGAGGGGAGTTGGCCTACATAGAGCTATTTAGGCAGGTTATATGTACACAGCATATCAACAAGCAAGACACAGACAGGCAGTCAGTAGTAGCGATTTGATGTAGAAACATTGGCTATAGGGAGGCTGAGCTATTTTTTTTAGCAACTGGCTATATGGCAGCATAACTATAAAGATTACATCATCACAAAAAATGTTGATACTTTTCCCCCAATGCAATGTGTAGACTGTGTCTTGCGTGTGCAACAGCAATATCCATTACAACAGACAGATAATCTTCATATACAGTATACACTGAGAGTACAAAACATCAGGAAGACCTGCTCTTTCCATGACATAGACTGACCAGGTGAATCCAGATGAAAGCTATGATCCCTTATTGATGTCACTTGTTAAATCCACTTCAGTCAGTGTAGATGAAGAGGAGGAAACAGGTTAAAGAAGGATTTTTAAGCCTTGAGACAATTGAGACATGGATTGTGTATGTGTGCCATTCAGAGGGTGAATGGGCAAGACAAAAGATTGAAGTGCCTTTGAACGGGGAATGGTAGTAGGTGCCAGGCACACCTGCTTGAGTGTGTGTCAAGAACTGCAACACTGCTGGGTTTTTCACACTCAACAGTTTCCCGTGTGTATCAAGAATGGTCCACCACCCAAAGGACATCCAGCCAACTTGATGCAACTGTGTGAAACATTGGAGTCAACATGGGCCAACATCCCTGTGGAATGCTTTCCACACCTTGTAGAGTCCATGCCCTGACGAATTGAGGTTGTTTGAGGGCAAAAGGGGGTGCAACTCAATATTAGGAAGGTGTTGCTGTTTTGTACACTCAGTGTATATATTTTTGGAATGTTTGTTCAAATCGCCACCACATTTTTATTTCAGCTGTTCAGAATTATGATGCGCAGAACGTGATTCGGATCCTTAGTTTTGGGAGAGAAGTTTCCAGAGGGGCGGGGGGCGTAAACTCCATATTCATAGTCTCGGCCTAAATTATTGAAACGGTTGAAATTAGCATAAATTAACATAACATAACCCACCATCTATAACAGTAACTTTATGTTTGTATTCTTATTTTTTATGACCTATTATTGTTGAGAAGGAACATGTATTGTAAGCATTTCGTTGTGATGCTGTATTGTAAGCATTTCGTTGGATGGTGTATACCATGTGTATTCTTTACGACTTTTTTTAAAACTTGAAACTTGAACAGTACACGTTAGAGACACCAAACCAACTTTCACATGTTCAGGCTATCCTATCCTATCATATCCTATCCTATCCAATACTATACTATCCTATCCTATCCTATCCTATCCTATCCTATCCTATCCTATCAACCATAAATACTTAAAGACAAGCTAGCAGACACACATTTTCTATTTTTATTACGGTGCATTCGGAAAGTATTCAGACCCCTTCCCCTTTTCCACATTTTGTTACGTTACAGCCTTATTCTAAAATGGATTAAATAAAAACATTCCTCATCAATCTACACACAATAACCCATAATGACATAGTGAAAACAGGCTTTTAGAAATTTTTACAAATGTATTAAAAATAAAAAACAGAAATACCTTATTTACATAAGTATTCAGACCCTTTGCTATGAGACTCGAAATTGAGCTCAGGTGCATCCTGTTTCCATTGGTCATCCTTGAGATGTTTCTATAACTTGATTGGAGTCCACCTGTGGTAAATTGGACATGATATGGAAAGGCACACAACTGTCTATATAAGGTCCCACAGTTGACAGTGCATGTCAGAGCAAAAACCAAGCCATGAGGTCGAAAGAATGGTCCATAGATCTCCGAGACAGGATTGTGTCGAGGCACAGATCTGGGGAAGGGTACCAAACAATTTCTGCAGCATTGAAGGTCCCCAAGAACACAGTGGCCTCCATCATTCTTAAATGGAAGAAGTTTGGAAGCACCAAGACTCTTCCTAGAGCTGGCCGCCCGGCCAAACTGAGCAATTGGGGGAGAAGGGCCTTGGTCAGGGAGGTGACCAAGAACCTGATGGTCACTCTGACAGAGCTCCAGAGTTCCTCTGTGGAGATGGGAGAACCTTCCAGAAGGACAACCATCTCTGCAGCACTCCACCAATCAGGCCTTTATGGTAGAGTGGTCAGACAGAAGCCACTCCTCAGTAAAAAGCACATGACAGCCCACACTAAAGGACTCTCAGAACATGAGAAACAAGATTCTCTGGTCTGATGAAACCAAGATTGAACTCTTTGGCCTGAATGCCAAGCATCACGTCTGGAGGAAACCTAGCACCATCCCTACAGTGAAGCATGGTGGTGGCAGCATCATGCTGTGGGGATGTTTTTCAGCGGCAGGGACTGGAAGACTAGTCAGGATCGAGGGATGAATGGAGCAAAGTACAGAGAGATCCTTGATGAAAACCTGCTCCAGTACGCTCAGGACCTCAGACTGGGGCGAAGGTTCACCTTCCAACAAGACAACAACCCTAAGCAACCCACAGCCAAGACAACACAGGAGTGGCTTCAGGACAAGTCTCTGAATGTTCTTGAGTGGCCCAGCCAGAACCCGATCTAACATCTCTGGAGAGACCTGAAAATAGCTGTGCAGCGACGCTCCCCATCCAACCTGACAGAGCTTGATAGGATCTGCAGAAAAGAATGAGAGAAACTCCACAAATACAGGTGTGCCAAGCTTGTAGCGTCATACCCAAGAAGACTCGAGGCTATAATCGCTGCCGAAGGTGCTTCAACAAAGTACTGAGTAAAGGGTCTGAATACTAATGTAAATGTGATATTTCCGTTTTTGTTTTTATTATACATTTGCTAACATTTCTAAAAACCTGTTTTTGCTTTGTCATTATGGGGTATTGTGTGTAGATTGATGAGTGAAAAAAAACACAATTTCATCAATTTTAGAATAAGGCTGTAACGCAACAAAATGTGGAAAAAGTCAAGCGGTATGAATATTTTCCGAACACACTGTAACTTTCTTTTGTTGTTACACGGACTATGAAGATTTAATGAGGATGAAGACTACAATAATGAGTCTTCCATTACCGTGGGCTTATGCCAATCATGGACATTTCATAGCTTTTTCCAACATCTTAATGTTAATGTGGGAATGATTGTCACTGTATAATACGCTGTTATTATTTTGATTAAGAAATTAGGTTCATAAGAAATTAAAATCAAGCCACTGGCAGTTTATCTTCAATGTGTCCTTTATTAATCTCTTAAGGACAGACTACGTAATCATAAAAAAAGGAATTATGTGAGATTTTAGTTCTGGGTTAACCGAGATTAGACCTTTATAGATAGCAAAGTGTAGTTTGAAGGGGCAATCTGCAGTTCAAAATATTACAAAGCGGTCACCCTCCACTTGTTTTGGTAAACAGCTGAGGGATGGGGCTTGAGTAATATAACCACTCTGAAATTCATAGACAAAGCTATGGATGCAAGGACTGACCATCTATGAGATTGAAATGATAGTTTTACCATGTTTTAAAGCTATAGTGGTTGTTTACATTAACATTGTTTACAAACATTGGAGTAAAACAAGCTTAAATTTTGGCTTCTGATGGGGTACTACAGTTGAACTAAGCTCATGAAGCATTGATAAGGTATATTATTCAATAATGAATGGCTATATATCAATCATGTAACGGTCCAAAAATTGATGTAGCATCTGCAGATTGCCTCTGTAAATGGCACAAACATGAGTTATTAAAAAAGTAATGTTCTGTTTTCTTTATTTTCTGTATAAATTAGAATATTATATAAACAACTTCCGGGCACTGGAAAGTGCCATTTTTCATGAGTGAAAATAGAAACTGTCATGATTTTGGTTGCCCTATTTTGCCCGAATCAAAGCTACCTTGGGGAAAATGCAGAATAGTTGTTATTGTAAATCAGATTCAATTACAGTCTATGTTATTGCAGACTTAATAGGATGCTGCATAGGAGTGTCAACTGCTCATATAACATGATAGCAAACACTTGTGAGAGTCAGACAATTATGTCCATACAATAGTTTTGATTTAGATTGACAGAAATGTCAAACCGATTCATGCAACTTCGCCTCCATGCCACATGCAATTGTTTGTAGTCACAACACTAGGCTGTTGAATGGACGTCATTCCAATGTTTTGGATGGCGGTTCAATGAATCCCCACATCAGACCACTTATTGGCGCAACAGGTTTCAGGAGCTAAGGCTGGGGGTTTACTCAGAAACACTAACCCATCTGGAACAATAAATGTCAACCCTTGACCTAGCCTAGTCTTCATTCAGATACAACCAGCATTGTCCAGAACTTGCACCCCATTGATAGACTAGATTAGCCAGCCTACTCCAATTGTGCTGATTGGAACCTGCTTGACCATTTCTGTCTTAACCTAAAGTAGGGGCAATCTATGATTGCTACATCCATTTTGGGATTGAAAATTCATGATATAAACCCATTGATTCTTGAAGAGTATAAGAGATTAGTTCCACTGTCTTACCCCATCAGAACCCCATCAGAATCCCAAATATATGCATTTGTTTGTAAACAATGCAATTGTAAAGAAACACTGTATAGCCTCAATACATGGTTAAAACTATCATTTGGATATCATGGAAGGTCAGTCCTTGCATCCATAGCTCTGTCTATGAACTTGAGAGTGGATACATTTCTCCAGCCTCAGCTATTTACCAAATCAGTGGCGGGGTGACCACTTTGGTTACATTTCTCCAGCCCCATCGCTCAGCTATTTACCAAGTCAGTGGCAGGGTGACTGCTATGTAGTGAAGCGGCATGGGGAATACGTGGAAGAAGTGCATGGATGTACTGTATGCCTGCCTGAGGTAGTCCATGGAAATTTGCTGTTCTTCTGATGAGGTATACAGAGAACAGTGTCAATATGGGCCCCCTGCCCAGAGAATGTCCACGTGCTGTTGTGGGTGCACAAAGTGGAATGGTGAAGCAGTATAGTGGAAAAGGTTAAATAACACAGTATTACATAACAAACACATTGAAACAACACTCAACCCCTCATCCATAAGATGGTTTTCATAGACAAATGTCAGAATGACTAATGATGTTCAATTCTATTCTAATTCTATATTCTTCTTCTATTCTGGTCTATTCAAAATGTCCATTACTTTAGGCTACTAGAATGTCAATTTTCCATCCTCAATAACTGACAATTCTGTTTTTATTTTCAGCCTTATGGGCCATTTCCTGATCCATCTCCCTGACCTCCAACCCCACCCCCACCTCCCCACCATGAATCCCCAAGACTGCACCTCCAATCCTGGGGACTTCAACCTCTCCTCCTCCTCCATCGGCTACTCCACGGTCACCAAGTCCTTCATGAACGGGTCCGGCGAGAGCGCTCCCTTCCAGGACAGCAGCACCGTTATCACCGCGGTAATCTCTATGACTGTATTCATGGTGGGACTCCTGGGCAACACGCTGGCCATCTACGTGGTCCTGCGCTATGCCAAGATGAAGACTGTCACCAACATGTACCTCCTGAACTTAGCCCTGGCAGATGAATTGTACATCTTAGGACTTCCCTTCCTGACCACCCAGAATGTGCTCTCCTATTGGCCGTTCGGGCAGTTCCTGTGCCGCGTGGTCATGACCGTAGACTCCATCAACCAGTTCACCAGCACCTTCTGCCTGACCGTGATGAGCATTGACCGCTACCTGGCCGTGGTGCACCCCATTCGGAGCGCCAAGTGGCGGCAGCCGAAGGTGGCTAAGATCATCAACGGGATGGTGTGGGTAGTGTCATTCGTGGTGGTGCTGCCAGTCACCATCTACTCAGATGTGCAGGACCGCTTCAACTCGTGCAACATGAGCTGGCCTGATCCCCAGGAGCTGTGGTCAACAGTCTTCATCCTCTACACGGCCATCTTGGGCTTCTTCGGCCCCCTGTTAATCATCTGCCTCTGCTACCTGCTCATCATCATCAAGGTATAGTTGGTTTGTGCTATAACCCACATCCTCTTTAGTCTTATGTTGTTCATTGTTTGTTCATTGTTTGAGGCCACATTCCATTTCAGTCCCTAGTCCCTTCTTCTCACTGTCCCAAACTTAATTCTAATGGTTCTTAGGTTTGGTTCCATTTCCAAACCCAATGGACCAGTGCCTTAAACCCTGGCCTGGGTCTTTAACCTCTCCAAACCACTCTATAAATCCTCTCAATATAGTGATGTTCAAAGGTATCCATGTCCAAAGATATTCATTCACAAAGTCACTGAGCAAAACCTCCCATTCATTACAGGTGAAGTCTGCCGAGGCCAAAGCGGGCCTGACCAAGCGGCGCCGCTCCACATGCAAAGTCACTGACCAAAACCTCCCATTCATTACAGGTGAAGTCTGCTGGGGCCAAGGCAGGCCTGACCAGGCGGCGCCGCTCCGAACGCAAAGTCACCCGCATGGTGGTCATCATCGTGGTGGTCTTCGTCATCTGCTGGCTGCCCTTCTTCACCACCAACATAGTCAACCTCGTCTTCATCATACCAGAGAACAGCGTCACCGCCGGCGTCTACTTCTTCCTGGTCATCATGACCTACGTCAACTCCTGCGCCAACCCGCTCCTCTACGGCTTCCTGTCGGACAACTTCAAGCAGAGCTTCAGGAAGGTCCTGTGTCTCCACAAGGCCAACGGGGTTGGGGTGGGGGACGGAGGAGACATGGGGAGTGGAGGGAGACGTCCCATATCCCCTAGGCTGGAGAGGGTGGAGACGACCCAGCAGCACGACCCGCTCTTCACCCCCCGGATCATGGACTTCAAGAATGGACACATGCAGAACAACCAGGTAGGTACATCTATAAGAAATAGAACGACTAGAACGGACATTCACAATAAAGTGAATGTTTCATGATGGGTGGACTACTAATTCTATGGGTCAATCTTCTACCCAAGAACTGTGAATGGCTGTGAGGTATCACTTATTTTGGTCAGTCTGCCAAAGATAATCTTGAAGGCTGTCAGTTTCATTTATTGGTAGTCAACCGCAGCATACAATATAAATAGATTCACAGCCAATTTATATGTAATACATCTAAATGATAGTATTTGATAGTTTGATCACCTGCAGAGCATCTTAAGAAGTCAAACCAGCAGTAGAATATATTAATAAGCACTTACTAGACAGGGCGTTTACCCTTCTCCTTGGCCCACAAATGCTTTACGGCATAGAGGGTGAGAGGAGCTGAAAAATCACTCTGGAATCCTAATATAGTAAACCCTCCTGATCAGCAGCTATGACGCTGAGGGGATCCAGTGTACTGTGTGCTGATAGTTAGTTCAAATCAAATCAAATGTTATTGGCCACATGCTCCGAATACAACAGGTGCAGACATTACAGTGAAATGCTTACTTACAGCCCTTAACCAACAGTGCATTTATTTTAAATAAAAAAGTAAAATAAAACAACAACAAAAAAGTGTTGAGAAAAAAGAGCAGAAGTAAAATAAAATAACAGTAGGGAGGCTATATATACAGGGGGGTACCGGTGCAGAGTCAATGTGCGGGGGCACTGGCTAGTTGAGGTAGTTGAAGTAATATGTACATGTGGGTAGAGTTAAAGTGACTATGCATAAATAATTAACAGAGTAGCAGCAGCGTAAAAAGATGGGGTGGGGGGGGCAGTGCAAATAGTCCGGGTAGCCATGATTAGCTGTTCAGGAGTCTTATGGCTTGGGGGTAGAAGCTGTTGAGAAGTCTTTTGGACCTAGACTTCGCACTCCGGTACCGCTTGCCATGCGGTAGCAGAGAGAACAGTCTATGACTAGGGTGGCTGGAGTCTTTGACAATTTTGAGGGCCTTCCTCTGACACTGCCTGGTATAGAGGTCCTGGATGGCAGGAAGCTTGGCCCCTGTGATGTACTGGGCCGTACGCACTACCCTCTGTAGTGCCTTGCGGTCGGAGGCCAAGCAGTTGCCATACCAGGCGGTGATGCAACCAGTCAGGATGCTCTCGATGGTGCAGCTGTAGAATTTTTTGAGGATCTGAGGACCCATGCCGAATCTTTTCAGTCTCCTGAGGGAGAATAGGCTTTGTTGTGCCCTCTTCACGACTGTCTTGGTGTGTTTGGACCATGATAGTTCGTTGGTGATGTGGACACCAAGGAACTTGAAGCTCTCAACCTGTTCCACTACAGCCCCGTCGATGAGAATGGGGGCGTGCTCAGTCCTCTTTTTTTTCCTGTAGTCCACAATCATCTCCTTTGTCTTGGTCACGTTGAGGGAGAGGTTGTTATCCTGGCACCACACGGCCAGGTCTCTGACCTCCTCCCTATAGGCTGTCTCATCGTTGTCGGTGATCAGGCCTACCACTGTTGTGTCGTCGGCAAACTTAATGATGGTGTTGGAGTCGTGCCTGGCCATGCAGTCATGGGTGAACAGGGAGTACAGGAGGGGACTGAGCACGCACCCCTGAGGGGCCCCCGTGTTGAGGATCAGTGTGGCAGATGTGTTGTTACCTACCCTTACCACCTGGGGGCGGCCCGTCAGGAAGTCCAGGATCCAGTTGCAGAGGGAGGTGTTTAGTCCCAGGATCCTTAGCTTAGTGATGAGCTTTGAGAGCACTATGGTGTTGAATCCTGAGCTGTAGTCAATGAATAGCATTCTCACGTAGGTGTTCCTCTTGTCCAGGTGGGAAAGGGCAGTGTGGAGTGCAATAGAGATTGCATCTTCTGTGGATCTGTTGGAGCGGTATGCAAATTGGAGTGGGTCTAGGGTTTCTGGGATAATGGTGTTGATGTGAGCCATGACCAGCCTTTCAAAGCACTTCATGGCTACAGACGTCAGTGCTATGGGTCGGTAGTCATTTAGGCAGGTTATCTTAGTGTCCTTGGGCACTGGGACTATGGTGGTCTGCTTGAAACATGTTGGTATTACAGACTCAGTCAGGGACATGTTGAAAATGTCAGTGAAGACACTTGCCAGTTGGTCAGCACTTGCTCGGAGTACACGTCCTGGTAATCCGTCTGGCCCTGCGGCCTTGTGAATGTTGACCTGCTTAAAAGTCTTACTCACATCGGCTATGGAGCGTGATCACATAGTCATCCGGAACAGCTGGTGCTCTCATGCATGCTTCAGTGTTGCTTGCCTCGAAGCGAGCATAGAAGTGGTTTAGCTCGTCTGGTAGGCTTGTGTCACTGGGAAGCTCGCGGCTGTGCTTCCCTTTGTAGTCTGTAATAGTTTTCAAGCCCTGCCACATCCGGACGAGCGTCAGAGCCGGTGTAGTACGATTCAATCTTAGTCCTGTATTGACTCTTTGCCTGTTTGATGGTTCGTCGGAGGGCATAGCGGGATTTCTTATAAGCGTCCGGGTTAGAGTCCCGCTCCTTGAAAGCGGCAGCTCTACCCTTTAGCTCAGTGCGGATGTTTCCTGTAATCCATGGCTTCTGGTTGGGGTATGTACGTACGGTCACTGTGGGGGACGACATCATCGATGCACTTATTGATGAAGCCAGTGACTGATGTGGTGTACTCCTCAATGCTATCTGAAGAATCCCGGAACATGTTCCAGTCTGTGCTAGCAAAACAGTCCTGTAGCTTAGCATCTGCGTCATCTGACCACTTTTTTATTAACCGAGTCACTGGTGCTTCCTGCTTTAGTTTTTGCTTATAAGCAGGAATCAGGAGGATAGAGTTATGGTCAGATTTGCCAAATGGAGGGCGAGGGAGAGCTTTGTATGCGTCTCTGTGTGTGGAGTAAAGATGGTCTAGAGTTTTTTTTCCTCTGGTTGCACATTTAACATGCTGGTAGAAATTAGATAGAACGGATTTAAGTTTCCCTGCATTAAGGTCCCCGGCCACTAGGAGCGCTGCATCTGGATGAGCGTTTTCCTGTTGACTTATGGCCTTATACAGCTCATTCAGTGCAATCTTAATGCCAGCATTGGTTTGTGGTGGTAAATAGACAGCTATGAAAAATATAGATGAAAACTCTCTTGGTAAATAGTGTGGTCTACAGCTTATCATAAGATACTCTACCTCAGGCGAGCAAAACCTTGAGACTTCCTTAGTATTTGATTTTGTGCACCAGCTGTTGTTTACAAATATACACAGACCGTAGTTACACCCATTAGTAGTGTAAATGGGTACCACTGATTTCTCCTCAACAGTTGATGCCTCCAGCGTATTTCATTTTTCTGATGTGGTGTAGTTGATGCGGCTGTGCCAGTGTGTGTGTGTGTGTGTGTGTGTGTGTGTGTGTGTGTGTGTGTGTGCATATGTACAGTGTGTGTGTTTCTGTATCTGTGTCTGTGTGTATGTATATTAGTCCATTGAGTGTGTGTGTGCGTGCGCATGCGCATGTGTGAGTGTGTGTGTGTTCAGCATTCAACACTATTGTCTCACTATTGTGAGATGGCGCTGCAGAGATGGGTAGCTGCCGTCTTACGGGCTCCTGACCAATTCTGCTATTTTGTGTGTTTTTTTACGCTGATCTTTGGACATAATATTTCCTCCATTTAATATGACCGAAAACAGCTTCTGGACATCAGAACAGCGATGAAGATTTATATTTCAACGAGTCGGCAGCTGTGGAGGTACTGCTCAGGCCCTAAGCCCCGGGACTTGGAGAGACGGCGCAAAAGAGGCAAACGAACCCTGAAGAGACTACGTCGACGAGTAAATAAACCGCCTCTTACACTTCGTTCAATTGGCGAACGTACAATCACTAGAGAACAAACTGGACGAGCTCAGTTTGGGACTATCCTATCAAGGGGACCTGAAGAACTGTAATATCCAGATCCTTCTTCAGTTGTGGCTGAAGAAGGACATTGATAATATACAGTACCAGTCATAAGTTTGGACACACCTACTCATTCCCAAGGTTTTTCTTAATTTTTACTAGAATAATAGTGAAGACATCAACACTATGAAATAACACATATGGAAACATGTAGTAACCAAAGAAGTGTTCAAATCAAAATATATTTTAGATTTTAGATTCTTGAAAGTAGCCACCCTTTGCCTTGATGACCGCTTTGCACATTCTTGGCATTCTCTCAACCAGCTTCACCTGGAATGCTTTTCCAACAGTCTTGAAGGAGTTCTCACATATGCTGAGCACTTGTTGGCTGCTTTTCCTTCACTCTGTGGTCCAACTCCTCCCAAACCTTCTCATTTGGGTTGAGGTCGGGTGATTGTGGAGGCCAGGTCATCTGATGCAGCACTCCATCACTCTCCTTGGTCAAATAGCCCTTACACAGCCTGGAGGTGTGTTTTGGGTCATTGTCCTGTTGAAAAAAAAATGATAGTCCCACTAAGCACAAACCAGATGGGATGGCGTATCGCTGCAGAATGCTGTGGTAGCCATGCTGGTTAAGTGTGCCTTGAATTCTAAATAAATCACTGACAGTGTCACCAGCAAAGCACCCCCACACCATCACACCTCCTCCTCCATGCTTCACGGTGGGAACAACACATGCGGAGATCATCCGTTCACCTACTCTGCGTCTCACAAAGACACGGCAGTTGGAACCAAAAATCTAAAATCTGGGCTCATCAGACCAATGGACAGATTTCCACCAGTCTAATGTCCATAGCTCGTGTTTCTTGGCCCAAGCAAGTCTCTTCTTATTATTGGTGTCCTTTAGTAGTGGTTTCTTTGCAGCAATTCGACCATGAAGGCCTGATTCACGCAGTCTCCTCTGAACAGTTGATGTTGAGATGTGTCTGTTACTTGAACTCTGTGAAGCATTTATTTGGGCTGCAAAATGTCTGAGGCTGGTAACTCTAATGAACTTATCCTCTGCAGCAGAGGTAACTCTGGGTCTTCCTTTCCTGTGGCGGTCCTCATTAGAGCCAGTTTCATCATAGTGCTTGATGGTTTTTGCGACTGCACTTGAAGAAACTTTCAAAGTTCTTGAAATGTTCCGTATTGACTGACCTTCATGTCTTAAATTAATGATGGACTGTCGTTTTTTCTTTGCTTATTTGAGCTGTTCTTGCCATAATATGGACTTGGTCTTTTACCAAATAGGGCTATCTTCTGTATACCACCCCTACCTTGTCACAACACAACTGATTGGCTCAAATACATTAAGAAGGAAATAAATTCCACAAATTAACTTTTAACAAGGCTCACCTGTAAATTGAAATGCATTCCAGGTGACTACCTCATGAAGCTGGTTGAGAGAATGCCAAGAGTGTGCAAAGCTGTCATGAAGGCAAAGGGTGGCTACTTTGAAGAATCTCAAATATAAAATATATTTTGAGTTGTTTAACACTTTATTTGGCTACTTACAACATTCCATATGTGTTATTTCATAGTTCTGATGTCTTCACTATTATTCTACAATGTAGGAAATAGTAAAAATTAAGAAAAACCCTTGAATGAGTAGGTTTGTCCAACCTTTTGACTGGTACTGTACATCTAGCTGGTTTTTGTATGCACCGATCGGCAGCTTCGGGTAAGGTTAGGGGGGAGGTGTGTGTCTCTTTGTCTCAGCTGGTGCACAATCTCTAATGTTAAGGAAGTCTTGAGGTTTTGCTCGCTTGAGTTAGAATATCTCATGATAAACTGCAGACCGTATTATTTAACAAGAGATTTTTCATGTCTATTTATCCCCACAAACCGATGCTGGCACTAAGACTGCACTCAACAAGCT
This sequence comes from Coregonus clupeaformis, assembly GCF_020615455.1. Taxonomy (NCBI): domain Eukaryota; kingdom Metazoa; phylum Chordata; class Actinopteri; order Salmoniformes; family Salmonidae; genus Coregonus; species Coregonus clupeaformis. Next base: position 23,514,462 of record NC_059226.1, on the reverse strand, counting down.
GTATAGGGCCATAAGCAAACAAGAAAATGCATATCCAGAGGCTTCGCTCCCAGTGACCAGTGTTTTTAATGTAGGGAAACTGGAATCTGTCTTGCCTCATTTTTACCAGCATGTCATCTATGCAACTAGAGGCGAAAAAACACTAGATCAAAATTACTCCACACACAAAAACGCATACAAAGCTCTCCCTTGCCCTCCATTTGGCAACTCTAACCATAACTCTATCGTCCTGATTCCTGCTTACAAAAACTCAAACAGTAAGTACCAGTGTCGTGCTCAATACGGAAGAGGTCCGATGAAGTGGATGCTAAGCTACAGGACTGTTTCGCTAGCACATAATATCATTGAGGAGTTTACCACATCAGTCACCAGCTTCAGCTTCAGTGCATTAACGACGTTGTCCCCAAAGTAACTCTACGTACATATCCCAACCAGAAGCCATGGATTACAGGCAACATCTGAACTGAGCTAAATGCTAGATCTGCCGCTTTCAAGGAGTTGGACACTAATCCGGACACTTATAAAAAATCCTGCTATGACCTACGATGAGCCATCAAACAGTAAAATCTTCCATACAGGACTAAGATCGAATCCTACTACGCTGGCTCTGATGCTTGTCGGATATGGCAGGGCTTGCAAATTATCACAGATGACAAAGGGAAACCCAGCTGCAAGCTGCCCAGTGACGTGAGCCTACCAGACAAGCTAAATTCCTTCTATGCTCACTTCGAGGCAAGCAACACTGATCCATGCATGAGAGCACCAGCTGTTCCAAACGACTGTGTGATCTCACTCTCCATAGCAGATGTGAGTAAGCACGTTAACATTCACAAGGCTGCAGGGCCAGACAGATTACCAGGATGCATACTTAGAGCATACACTGACCAGCTGGCAAGTGTCTTCACTGCCATTTTCAACCTCTCCCTGACCCAGTCTGTAATACCTACATGTTTCAAGCAGACCACCATAGTCCCTGTGCCCAAGAACACCAAGGTAACCTGTCTAAATGACTATCATCCCCTAGAACTCACATCTGTAGCCATGAAATGCTTTAAAAGGCTGGTCATGGCTAACACCATCATCCCAGACACCCTGGACCCACTCCAATTCGCATACTGCCCCAACAGCTCACAGATGACGCAATCTCTATGACACTCCACACTGTCCTCTCCCACCTGGACAAGAGGAACACCTATGTGAGAATGCTGTTTATTGCCTACCCTCACCCCAGGTGGTGAGGGTAGGCAACAACACATTCGCCACACTGACCCTTAACACAGGGGCCCACAGGGGCCCCTCAGGGGGGCATGCTTAGTCCCCTCCTGCACTTCCTGTTCACCAACGACTGCGTGGCCACGCACAACTCCAACACCATCATTCAGTTTGCTGACGACACGACGATGGTTTGCCTGATAACCAACAACGATGAGACAGCATATAGGGAGGAGATCAGTGACCTGGCAGTGTTGTGCCAGGACAACAACCTCTCCCTATATGTTAGCAAGACAAAGGAGCTGATCGTGGACTACAGGAAATGGAGAGCCGAGCACGCCGCCATCCACATCGACGGGGCTGTTGCAGAGTGGGTCGAGAGCTTCAAGTTCCTTGGTGTCCACATCACTAAGGAATTATCATGGTCCACACACACCAACACAGTCGTGAAGAAGGCCTGACAACTCTTCTTCCCCCTCAGGAGGCTGAAAGGAATTGGCCATGGGCCCTCAGATCCTCACAAAGTTCTACAGCTGCAGCATTGAGAGCATCTTAACTGGCTGCATCACCACTTGGTGTGGCAACTGCATGGCATCCGACCGCAAGGCGCTACAGAAGGTAATGCGTATAGAGCTCCCTGCCATCCAGGACCTCTATATCAGGCGGTGTCAGAGGAAGGCCTTAAAAATGGTCAAAGACTCCAGCCACCCAAGTCATAGACTGTTCTCTCTGCTACCACATGGCAAGCGGTACTGATGCACCAAGTCTGGTACCAAAAGGACCCTTAACAGCTTCTACCCCCAAGCCATAAGACTACTAAATAGTTAGTCCGGGTAGCTATTGGTTAACTATTTAACTATCTGCATTGACCCTTTTTGCACTAACTCTCTTGACTCATCACATGCGCTGCTGCTACTGTTTATTATCTATCCTGTTGCCTAGTCACTTTTTCCCTACGTATATATGTACATATCTACTTCAATTACCTCGTACCCCTGTACATCAACTTGGTGCTGGTAACCCGTGTATATAGCCAAGTTATCGTTACTCATTGTGTATTTATTCCTTATTTTTCTATTATTTGTATTTTTCTCTCTCTGCATTGTTGGGAAGGGGCCGTAAGCAATAATTTCACTGTTAGTCTAAAGCTGTTGTTTACGATGCATGTGACAAATACATTTTCACTTGATTTGATTCCCTCCAAGCTCAACACCAAGCTCAGAGCCCTGGGTCTGGACACCACCCTCTGCAACTGGATTCTGGAATTCCTGACGGGCAGACCACAGGCTGTCAGGATTGACAAAAACATCTCCTCCACACTGACTCTTAACACAGGGGCCCCCCAGGGGGTTGTCGTCAGCCCTCTGCTGTAGGCCTGATAACCAACAACGGTGAATCAGCCTATAGGGAGGAGGTAAGTAAACTGGCATTGTGGTGCCAGGACAACAACCTTTCCTCAACATCAGCAAAACAAAGGAGTTGATTGTTGACTTCAGGAAGCAGAGGGGGTAACATGTCCGATCCACATCAATGGACTACAGTAGAGTCAGCAGTTTTATGTTCCTCGGTGTCCACATCACCGACGACATGACATGGACCAACAACACCACCACAAAGCGTCTCTACTTCCTAAGGCGGCTGAAGAAATTCCAAATAGTACTGCTGCACCATCAAGAGCGCCCTGACCGGTTGCATCATGGCCTGGAACGGGAATTGCTCCGTCCACGACCGCAAGGCCCTCCAGCTGTTGGTGAAGACGGCCCAGTGCATCATTGGGACCGTGCTCCCACCCATCCAGGACATCTACTCGAAACGTTGCCTGAGGGCGGCCCGCAGCATCATCAAGGACCCCACACACCCCAGCCACGAGATGTTCTGTCCCTCGCTGTCGGGCAGATGATATTGGAGCATGAGATCTGATAGCAACAGGCTCAGAGACAGTTTCTATCTACAAGCCATCAGACTGCTAAACACTTGAACTGGTCTGACCACCTTCACTGACTCTCCGCACCTTAGCACATATGCACTCACTTCCTCACTCACACACTCACACAGACATACACTCATCCACACACACACTCACACACACACACACACACACACACACACACACACACGTTAGGTTACGGTAGTCCATCTTATCCGATGATGAGTTCCACTTCTGAGTTAACAGTGAATTCTTTGGTGACTGTAGAGTCCAATCCGAGATCCACAAACTTTATTGCAGGTGGGGAATGTGCAGTCTGTGTTAGTGGGGGCAGGCATGGTTGTATGTCTCAGTCTGTGTTGGCGGGGGCAGGCATGGTTGTATGTCTCAGTCTGTGTTGGCGGGGCAGGCATGGTTGCATGTCTCAGTCTGTGTTGGCGAGGGCAGGCATGGTTGTATGTCTCAGTCTGTGTTGGCGGGGGCAGGCATGGTTGTATGTCTCAGTCTGTGTTGGCGGGGCAGGCATGGTTGCATGTCTCAGTCTGTGTTGGCGAGGGCAGGCATGGTTGTATGTCTTAGTCTGTGTTGGCGGAGGCAGCATGGTTGTATGTCTCAGTCTGTGTTGGCGAGGGCAGCATGGTTGTATGTCTCCTGAGCTGTTTTTGCTGTCTCTTTGTGCTCCTCTCCTTCTCCCACCTCTGTACACCACTCTGGCAAAGCTGCCGCCAGGTGGAACAGTCAGCAGCAGCTTCCTCTAGGTCTGTGGGTTTGATGTTGCACTTCTTCAGCAACGCTTTCAGCTGGTCCTTGTAGCGCTTCATCTGCCCCCTACAGACCGCCGGCCAAGATGTAGCTGGCCAGACAGGATCTTCCGAGGCAAGCGCTCCTGAGACATTACTTGAAACGTTGCCTGAGGGCGGCCCGCAGCATCATCAAGGACCCCAAACACCCCAGCCACGAGCTGTTCACTCCCTCACCGTCGGGCAGATGGTATCGGAGCATGAGATCTGATAGCAACAGGCTCAGAGACAGTTTCTACGTACAGTGGGGAGAACAAGTATTTGATACACTGCCAATTTTGCAGGTTTTCCTACTTACAAAGCATGTAGAGGTCTGTAATTTTTATCATAGGTACACTTCAACTGTGAGAGACGGAATCTAAAACAAAATCCAGAAAATCACATTGTATGATTTTTAAGTAATTAATTTGCATTTTATTGCATGACATAAGTATTTGATCACCTACCAACCAGTAAGAATTCCGGCTCTCACAGACCTGTTAGTTTTTCTTTAAGAAGCCCTCCAGTTCTCCACTCATTACCTGTATTAACTGCACCTGTTTGAACTCGTTACCTTTATAAAAGACACCTGTCCACACACTCAATCAAACAGACTCCAACCTCTCCACAATGGCCAAGACCAGAGAGCTGTGTAAGGACATCAGGGATAAAATTGTAGACCTGCACAAGGCTGGGATGGGCTACAGGACAATAGGCAAGCAGCTTGGTGAGAAGGCAACAACTGTTGGCGCAATTATTAGAAAATGGAAGAAGTTCAAGATGACGGTCAATCACCCTCGGTCTGGGGCTCCATGCAAGATCTCACCTCGTGGGGCATCAATGATCATGAGGAAGGTGAGGGATCAGCCCAGAACTACACAGCAGGACCTGGTCAATGACCTGAAGAGAGCTGGGACCACAGTCTCAAAGAAAACCATTAGTAACACACTACGCCGTCATGGATTAAAATCCTGCAGAGCACGCAAGGTCCCCCTGCTCAAGCCAGCGCATGTCCAGGCCCATCTGAAGTTTGCCAATGACCATCTGGATGATCCAGAGGAGGAATGGGAGAAGGTCATGTGGTCTGATGCGACAAAAATAGAGCTTTTTGGTCTAAACTCCACTCGCCATGTTTGGAGGAAGAAGAAAGATGAGTACAACCCCAAGAACACCATCCCAACCGTGAAGCATGGAGGTGGAAACATCATTCTTTGGGGATGCTTTTCTGCAAAGGGGACAGGACGACTGCACCGTATTGAGGGGAGGATGGATGGGGCCATTTATCGTGGGATCTTGGCCAACAACCTCCTTCCGTCAGTAAGAGCATTGAAGATGGGTCGTGGCTGGGTCTTCCAGCATGACAACGACCTGAAACACACAGCCAGGGCAACTAAGGAGTGGCTCCGTAAGAAGCATCTCAAGGTCCTGGAGTGGCCTAGCCAGTCTCCAGACCTGAACCTGTCATAGAAATATATGACTCGAAAGTAGTCAACTCAAACATATCTCTCAAGAAACTGGAGCCTGTGAATCCAAAAATTTGACTTTTATTATCTAATAACGAAAGCCGAGCAGTTCCATGGAACAACTGTCTCTCTTTGGCTTAGAGATCCTTTTATACCCACACAAATGCACAAACATACTTCCATGGCATATTCAGTTACCCCCTTATGGCAAATTCCTAACTTATTTTAGTTCTGCACCACCCTTCTTTTTCAACGTCCAGCTGTCACACAATGTCCACTCCAAAAGGTCATGAATGCTTTTTTCTATATGAAGCCTCTCATTCTATCATTCTATTGGCTGCGTGGCTTAGGCCCCTTCTTAAAAAAGAACTAATGTAACACATACTGTTGAGAGCTTTTGTGAAAGAGCACATACATTCATTTAAAACACAGCATATACTACATGGCTATATTCCTTATTTAAGCATGTATCTGGATTATAAAATATCAAACATGTTTATTATATTTTACCTTTGGCATCTCCCTACATTTGCCTTAATGATACATAAAATAATCCTATATAATCCCCCCTTTGGGACTTTACTTAGTCCCAACAATACAAAGATTAATTGTAAAAATGAATATAAGCATGTGCATTTACTTATTCCTAACCTTGCCATATGTGGCTACATTTTACGTGCATATATTTAAACCAATATATCTTCCTCATTACTTGACCCATCCTGATGAGGACCCAGAGCCCAGTCAGGTATTGATTACAAGTCTGGAAGGTTTTCCTCTAAATTAACCTCCACATTTTTCTATTGGGCTTTGTAACCATGGCAAGCCCATCCACACCCAGGAACAACTCCATACAAACATTCAGAATTCCCAAATGGACAGTCCATTGGTCCTCCCTTAACGTTTACAAAATTTCCCATATTCATTTACATACTGTCCTGGAGCTCCCTGAACTGGGTGTATTTCTTTGGCTGAACTAGTAACAATGATCTGTACAGTCATTTGTTTTACTGTGGTTTGGATCAACAAATGATTTTAACAGAGGTAGTATACAGCAAAACACCATTCCCATTACTACAAGTGCTATGCCTATCATGATTGCCATCTTTGTAAACATTGCTACCCACTTCTGTTTAATTGTAGCATTTTCCCATATATGTATTAGTATACTAACACATCAACATATGCAACTTTGTCTTAACAATAATATCTAGGGCATGTTAAGAATGGTGTCAACATCTTTAGCTTACATAACCTTTTTCACCCATATCACAAGTAGTATAACAATCAGAATAATCAATGTCAATATCTAATCCATTAATTGCAATGTCAAACATCACTAGGCATTAATATTAATAACTTATTCAGATCAATTAGTCCACTTATAATTTATAATCATAATACAATTAATTACCCAAAACAACTTTAGAATGACAATTCTTAATTAGTCACTTTGGATCCATCATTCAAAGTTAAAACTCTCACATTGGCACATATTGACACTATCATAATTCTAGCATTAACTTCCTCATAACGAGAATTACAACAGATCAGTATCTTAATGCATTCCTAGTCTAAATTTACTATAAATTTAGCAGTGTATAATACCTCCTTAATCAACATACTACCTCAACTAACACTCCCTTCCTCTACCGGCACTTAATCTTCTGGCGTCTTCATTATGTTCTTCAGATAGCTTCATAGTTCATCTTGGATTGCCCATGGCAATGCCCCAATTCCAATGTCACACCTGAGCCTCCCACCTCCACCATCATTCTGTTTTGTCCATTTGCAAACCAGTATACCCAAACTACGAAGAACGTTGCATTTGCATAGACCTCTCTCCTCCTGCTCACTACACATGGACTCCTGTCACATTCTTGAGAGAAAAGGCACAAAAGAGAAGGCAATTGATTGCTTTGATTTGATGCTGGATTCAGGTCTCCTGGCAGAGGTGGTATCGGACAGGAACGTCTTCAACGCCTTTGTTGTTCCTCTTCAGCCGGGTAGAGGGTTTTTGGTTTTTATTGAGGTTTACACCGTTCTGGACCGAATTATCTCTGCTTATGCATTACGACACCATCCGTAGTAACCTCAGGAAAGGACAGATCATAACAGTTTAGTTGAGTTAATTTTCAATCCAAAACATCCCTATTAACATTGTCTACATGACAAATCATTATGTTTCATCACTCATTCTTAATACCCATTTCTATCTAATGCCTGATAGATTTTCCTTTGAGGGGTCCCTGTATTCCAAAGGCTATCTGTTTAAACACCCCCTAGTTTCACATTCTCCCTTGAATTCTCCCAAATTATATAACCCAATTGTTTTATTGTAACCTTCCTATATTTTTGCTCATACTCTATTTGACATTACTCTGGTGTTTCCCTTTTCCTTGTTCCTATTCTAACAATTGCTTACACTTCACTCCTCATCCTGGTTGATCATAAAATTGTTTATATTTAGGATTTCCTAAATATTACAAACATTCTGCTGGCCAATATGGTCTTTCCGAGTTCCTTATATGACAAAAGTTGTAGTTGAATCATAACACAGTCCTAGTAACTGTGAAGATTTTGAACTACTGTTAATTCTTTAAAATGTGGTGCATATTAGACTATTTTCTTTATTTAATTGTAATATAATATATTGTACTCATCTATATCAATCATTGTTTAACGGCTCCTTCAATTCCCTTTCTTCTGTATTTGGTATAGCTCTAACATGTACAGGGTTTAGTGCACTTTCCCAAGGAATAACTACTCCAATAACACTTCCCCCTGGAAATCTAACACCAAATACTACATCAAATTGTTTATCTATGTCTTGGACTGTTCTCCTTATGTCTATGATTCACCTGTCTCTTTCTTTCATTATCTTAAGGTCACACTACCCCATGTGACTTCCCCATACTCTTTGTGCTGGTTCCTTACACACCAATAATATTTTAACCCTTGTATTTTAATAGTGATCCCTTCCTGCATTTTAGTTATGGTTCCTGCCTGTGCAAGAATATACATTCTAATCCTGTCTATATCCCTTCTATGTCTTGTTCTTCTGCTCTTTATTATTATCAGTACTCCATTCCCCTTATTCTCAGGGAACTAGTCAAGTGCAGAGAAATCATGATAAGGATATCTGGTGCGTCTTGAAGGTCTGGAATCTCTCGGTGGTCTGGAATCTCTCGGCGGTCTGGAAGTTCTTGAAAGTCTCTTAATCATCAGTTCCCTCACTCTGGTACAATGGTTTAGATGATACCCGATCGCGCTCCCCTCTATCCGTACCATCGTTGGTGTAACCTGGACAACGATGTATGGTCACTTTAGCTGTTAACCTTCCTCCGTCACTAGGGTCTCCGGATCAGCCAGAGTTCCTCTCAATCTATCGACATCAGTATGCGAAGAGTGTCCTTCTACCAGCCTACCCATAGGGAAGCTCGGAGTTACTGCTGCAAAGACATACAAGCACAGACACACACAAAAGACAACAATGCTACCCAATGGCTGAGGTTGGAACACTCCTATAGTGAGAAACATGGATCTAAGTATCTGTCTCCACCACTTTTACCATCATTAAGGTAGCCAACAACACCTGGTACAGGCCCCTCCACATAGGTTCTTTCCAGCTCTTTCTTCTGTAGTCTTTTGCCATCACATAGTCTCCAGGGCGCAGAGAATGCTCAGACTCTCCTACTCAGTTGGGCAGAGTTATCTTCACCCATGAAAAGAAAATCTTAAGAGCATTGTTAGGTTAGGTGAGACACAGTATGCTACTTATGTCCTCTCATCCGTCAAGAGAAGCCTTGAGATTATGAAGCACACCTGCTTCCAGCTCGTTGTAGACAGACCTCCTCTACACCCTGCCTCCTATCACAAAAACAAAAAATATTTAACCTAACCCATAACACATTATTACTACTGCTCATATCCTTAATACAATTTGCATATCTTACCACAAAAACATTAAAACCATTAAACCATTAAAACTCCTGTAAGCCCAAAAATCATTAAAACACCTTTAAAACCCCTGTAAGCCCAAAAAAACTAAATCGTTAACACCTTCCCCCCTTTGGACACACACACACACATTCATGCTACACACACATCACAACTGCTGCTTCCAGACTCTTATTATCATTGCTAAATACTGCACAATTTAAACACTTGCACCCCAATCACTCCTTCCCCAAAACACGTGTAAATATTAGACTATAAATTGTGCCTTCCTGTATTATACTAATGCTAAAATGTTTATTCTATTCTACTGAACCATTTACTTTATGTTCATATTCTTATATTTTATTATGTCTTATTGTTGTTGCATTGTCCAGAAGGAACCTGCAAGTAAGCATTTAATTGGACGATGCATACCATGTGTATCCTGTACATAAGACTAATAAAACTTGAAATTTGAAACTTGTTTGTGCGTGTGTGAATAGATTTTTGGTAATCTCCATGGAGTGTCGGTGAAGGCCATCAGACTTGTCTCCCTCTGAGAGCTGTGTCTGTGTCTAATACCGACTGTTAGTGTGAATGTGTTTATTTAATGCCATAGTGTGAGAATACAGAATACAGGGGGGGTCTGTATGTCATAAGCTTTGTCCAACCAATCAGTCCATGATAATGTGTGCTGGGCGTTGTTTGTAAAGCATAAAATGTATCTCTTGCTGTCTTTGCAGTGTGTTCAAATTGAGACTTCTGGCAACATCAAGACGGAGCTTTTGCCCTCAGAGAGCCCAGTGATTGATCAGTCTTCGCTATGATGAGGCCTGATTGGTCAGTCTACGCTATGATGAGCCCTGATTGGTCAGTCTACGCTTTGATAAGCCCTGATTGGTCCGTCTACGCTTTGATGTGCCCTGATTGGTGAGTCTACGCTTTGATAAGCCCTGTTTGGTTAGTCTACGCTATGACGAGCCAAGACGCCTCCCTCTCCATCCAGGCAAACAAGACATCATCTGGAGCCCTCCCACTGTCAACCCATGTAACTCTTGACCATTGAACTCTTTGGGACGATATGGGAAGAAGAGGTACATGGGACTACAAAGAACACTCCCTGTTCTGACACTACCTGGCACACTGAACGATTTCTGCTATGACACCTCTCCTGTTTGTCAGTATAAACCTCAGACATTTACAGCACATTGCACCACTGGAAGAGGCTGAGGGGATGATGGCTCATAACAATGGCCGGAACGGAGCAAATGGAATGACATCAAACACATAGAAACCATGTGTTCAATGTATTTTATACCATTCCACTAATTCCGCTCCAGCTGTTAACACGAGTCTGTCCTCCTCAATTAAGGTGCCAACAACCACCTGTGCATTGCACCAGCTTGGTGTCGTGGAACCAGAAAGAACACCATCTTCCATGTACTTTATAGATTCCTTCCATACACTATAAGGAAAGACAAACTTTTAGATGGTGAATGGGCAAAAACTTGCCCTAGATTAAAATGCCCTAGAAAATGAACCTGAGTATTCTATTCACTTTATATGAACTGGATCATTTGATTTAATCAGGAATGTTGTGAATTTAAATGGATTGTCCTCTTTGTGAGCTTAGATCTCTCTGTATGTACTCCATTACTATGTAGGTATGGCCATGGGGGGAGCGTGCTATACATACTGTCTATGACCCTTGTCCATTTGTAACTATAATCACCTGTAACAAGTCCCAATGGCTCATAATGCCTACCTATGGAGTCATGGATGGTTTCTGCTCTGGGCAAAGTTAGTTCAAGCTGGGATGACCAATGAAATGGTACTAGAGTAAACCTGCATTGTGGAAAATGAACACTGTCCCCAAACAGAGAGAATGATGATAATAATTATATCAATCAAACAGATGCAACTGGCTTATAGTACTCACTGTATCTATGGCATAATGTCATAATTGACAATGTATCTCTCTCACATAATGTCATAATCTCTCCCCCTCTCTCTCTCTCTGACCGCAAGGCGCTACAGAGGGTAGTGTGTACAGCCCATAATTGATGACCCTATTCATATTATTGATGAATTATTGTTATTTGTTGGGTATTATTGTTATAAACTTGGGTAGTTGTTCCAAGTGTTTCAGTTATTTTAATGCGTTTATTTGGGATTATTGGATCCCCTTGATCTTTTATTGGAGATTGAAGCGCTGGTACAACCTCATTGTGCTCGGCCTTAACTGGAGTCTTGTTCTTTAGGCAGCATAAGAAATAAAACTGACTGAAACAGGGAGGGACTACCTAGACTGACGTCCAATAAGATGCACTGATTTTTGTTTCCCATTTTGAAATGTTTTGAAATGTTTTCCCTTGCATGCCCTAATGAACATGACCCAGGGTTAATCTGATAACAACAACATAATTGTCGCTGTCTGATGAAAACCACTTATCTCCAAAACAGAAATGTTTCAGGAAATGGAAGAAAGGACCATATTGTCACATACAATTATCAAACTTCAGAAGCTATTTTGAATACATGTTCTTGGTCCTAGTTATGAAATGTTCAGAGTACATTGAGGGGAGTTACTGCTTTCAATACATGTTTAAAAAAGGAAGACAATTGGCAAAAATTGAGTTACAAGGTTTTCATCAGACAGAGGCGCAATGATTAATCTGCTGTACACACGTGCAGTATTTTATGGATTAAATGTAACTGTATTGATTTAAATGAGCACACAATCCACACTCACTGTCTTACAGTCATCTATGACAGGTTCAATATTTATACAGTAAGTTATTATCCGTATATTCTATGCTGGGATTACACATTGATCAAGTGCAGATTTTTTAAATTGCTGTTATTTATGCTCATTATTTTAGATAATACCAAAGCATTATTGCTAATGTGTACCATTTGGACATATGTTCAAAATGTTTCATTTCAGTGTTATTGTTTTAATAAAATGACAAAAATACAATTGGTTCGATCCATATGCATGTAGTCTGGGTACCAGTCCTTTTAGCTAACATTCCACTCCTTGCCACTCCTTTGGCAAATGACAGGAGTGGCATGAAGTGGAATGTAAAAGCTGAACAGACACAGCGACCAGGCATGGTCTTTGGATGGATGTTGCTCCCCCTGTCTGTCTCTCTGTCTCTCTGTCTCTCTGTCTCTCTGTCTCTCTGTCTCTCTGTCTCTCTCTCTCTCTCTCTCTCTCTCTCTCTCTCTCTCTCTCTCTCTCTCTCTCTCTCTGTCTCTCTGTCTGTCTGTCTGTCTGTCTGTCTGTCTGTCTGTCTGTCTGTCTGTCTGTCTGTCTGTCTGTCTGTCTGTCTGTCTGTCTGTCTGTCTATCTATCTATATCCCCTTCTTTCATCTCCTATCCTCCCATGATCCCTCCCTCTCCCCAACCGTCCCTGGTGCTTTCTCTTTCTCTTCCTCTCCACCCCTATCCCCAGTGTGTTTACAGGCAACGTGTCCCAGTGGCATACTACTGCAGGTGTATGGGTGAAAACAACAAGCTGCCCTTTAAACCGCTAGGCCCTAGGCTACACCTAACCGTTTGACTGGCATGTTTTCCACCCCTCAATGTCAGGGGAAAGGACAGAAGGAGAGCAGCAGGGTATTTGAAGGTCTGTTCTCAAATCGCCTACATACGTTAGCTAGCTATCTCATCGACCGTTGAATGAAGCTTACGTGTATTTACCAGCTTTGTTTTTTAGTCTTCAAATTTGTTGGTAACAATGGCTATGTTTTGAGTCTTATCTCAAATAGTTCAACATAATAGCTTAAAGAAAAGGTCCAAAGTGGCACACACTGCCATAGTTCTGCAGTTCTAATGTTTTAACGTTCTCCAATTATGCAAACAAATGGTGGATTGTAAAAGTGTAATACCTTTTAATAATAATAATAATAATACAAATCATTTCCATTAATTTCTGCTTACAGGAGAGCGAGGGATTAGTTATAACTGCAGTATTGTCCGACACAGCCCCCGTAGGCCTTAAGAGGTCGCAGGTGTGGGTGGAATTGCTTTTCCACCCATTAATTTTTATTCAATAGGAAATAAACAAACTTGCAATTACATTACAGTGATAAAGCTGCAGCCTCCATACTCTGGCTTGAACAGTGATGAGACTATGCCGTCTCAGAGGAAGATGCAGCGTCTTGGAGAAGATTAGAGAAACTGATATTTATTTATATATTTCTTAATTCCATTATTTTACTTTTAGATTTGTGTGTATTGTTGTTAATTGTTAGATACTACTGCACTGTTGGAGCTAGGAACACAAGCATTTCGCTGCACCCGCAATAACGTCTGCTAAATATGTGTATGTGACCAAACACTATTACAGAGGGTTTTAATTGGTTTACAGATGTTGATGGTTTTTTATTGACGCTTCTTGAAATACGGTAACATTAGACTGTACTGTACTGCTTTCTACAGCTAAGTCTTGGAATGGGTTGATGCATTTCGAAATACAATACAATCAATATGTAGGCCATTTTATTCATATTTATTTATTTAACCTTTATTTAACCAGGTTAGTCTCATTGAGATAAAAATATATTTATCCAAATGAGATTAGCCTGGTTGAATAAAGGTTAAATAAATGAAACATTATAAAATAGCCTACATTTTGGTTGCATTGCAGTATGAAAAAAAAAATGTATGCACTCACTAACTGTAAGTCGCTCTGGATAAGAGCGTCTGCTAAATGACTCAAATGTAAATTGCATTTCAAAACGCATCAACCCATCCCATTACTGTAGAATGCTGTAGCCCAGAGGTGCCAGACAAGCACCCTTTACATTTACGTCATTTAGCAGACGCTCTTATCCAGAGCGGCTTACAGTTAGTGAGTGCATACATTTTCATACTCTTTTTCATACTGACCCCCCGTAGGAATCGAACCCACAACCCTGGCGTTGCAAGCGCCATGCTCTACCAACTGAGCTACATGGGGCCCCTTTCCCAGAGAAAGTACATTTTCAGTAGGCAAGAGCTTCTCTATTACGAATGACTACACATACTTCTCTCTAACACACATTGCTCTTTTTCACTCTCAAACGCGCACGCACACGCACGCACACACACACACACACGCACATACAAAAACACACACATCTCTAAAACACACTCTCTAGGAAAGTATGTCACCCAGTTAGAGACATTTAGTGCCTTCCAAGAAATCTATATCTCGTTTTCAAGTGGTTGCGATAATATTGTAACTCGCACAACGCTGACATCAATATTCTTGGAGATTTATTTCAGGTGTGAGGAAACTAAATTACACATTTTTATAGATTCATGGAGACCACTTGAACTTGTGTTGCTGTTGATTACATAAAGGTTAAATTAAACCAAATTGATAACACATACAATGTGCTGAACTTTACTATCAATCTTGTTTTTTTTTATCTTTATTTATTTTACCACAAAATTCCATTGAGAGAATTAAAGTCAGAGACATAATCATGGTACACATAACCCAGAAGGCAGCTCCAACTCTTGTCATTTCTCTACATTTACATTTTACATTTACGTCATTTAGCAGACGCTCTTATCCAGAGCGACTTACAAATTGGTGCATTCACCCTATAGCCAGTGGGATAACCACTTTACACATTTATTTTTATTTTTATTTTATTAATTTTTTTAGGGAAGGATTACTTTATCCTATCCCAGGTATTCCTTAAAGAGGTGGGGTTTCAAATGTCTCCGGAAGGTGGTGAGTGACTCCACTGTCCTGGCGTCGTGAGGGAGCTTGTTCCACCATTGGGGTGCCAGAGCAGCGAACAGTTTTGACTGGGCTGAGTGGGAACTATGCTTCCGCAGAGGAAGGGGAGCCAGCAGGCCAGAGGTGGATGAACGCAGTGCCCTCGTTTGGGTGTAAGGACTGATCAGAGCCTGAAGGTACGGAGGTGCCGTTCCCCTCACAGCTCCATAGGCAAGCACCATGGTCTTGTAACAGATGCGAGCTTCAACTGGAAGCCAGTGGAGTGTGCGGAGGAGCGGGGTGACGTGAGAGAACTTGGGAAGGTTGAACACCAGACGGGCTGCGGCATTCTGGATGAGTTGTAGGGGTTTAATGGCACAGGCAGGGAGCCCAGCCAACAGCGAGTTGCAGTAATCCAGACGGGAGATGACAAGTGCCTGGATTAGGACCTGTGCCGCTTCCTGTGTAAGGCAGGGTCGTACTCTCCGAATGTTGTAGAGCATGAACCTGCAGGATCGGGTCACCGCCTTGATGTTAGCGGAGAACGACAGGGTGTTGTCCAGGGTCACGCCAAGGCTCTTCGCACTCTGGGAGGAGGACACAACGGAGTTGTCAACCGTGATGGCGAGATCATGGAACGGGCAGTCCTTCCCCGGGAGGAAGAGCAGCTCCGTCTTGCCAAGGTTCAGCTTGAGGTGGTGATCCGTCATCCATACGGATATGTCTGCCAGACATGCAGAGATGCGATTCGCCACCTGGTTATCAGAAGGGGGAAAGGAGAAGATTAGTTGTGTATCGTCAGCGTAGCAATGATAGGAGAGGCCATGTGAGGATATGACAGAGCCAAGTGACTTGGTGTATAGCGAGAATAGGAGAGGGCCTAGAACTGAGCCCTGGGGGACACCAGTGGTGAGAGCACGTGGTGCGGAGACAGCTTCGCCACGCCACTTGGTAGGAGCGACCGGTCAGGTAGGACGCAATCCAAGAGTGAGCCGCGCCGGAGATGCCCAGCTCGGAGAGGGTGGAGAGGAGGATCTGATGGTTCACAGTATCAAAGGCAGCAGACAGGTCTAGAAGGACAAGAGCAGAGGAGAGAGAGTTCGCTTTAGCAGTGCGGAGAG